>NC_084624.1:10071843-10074343 GCF_033978795.1 Nerophis ophidion | reverse complement strand
ACAAACACATACCAATCGACGGATTCAAGTACACCAGTGGTCAAAAGATGCGAAAGTCCCTCGTTTGTTCTGCACATTTTACCGACGACAGCTATGCTATGACAGAGGCACAGATATGGCAAGAATGTGTGGATATCCTGCGACACTCAAAGCAGATGCATTTCCAACGACAAAGTCAACAAAATTACAAAGGTGAGCTTTGTTGATGTTATTGACTTAAGTGCTAATAAGACATTTTTGGTCACGGCATGACTGCCAGATAATCGATGCTAACATGCTATTTGCGCTAGATGTCATTATGCCTCATTTGTAGCTATATTTGCATCCAGCCTTTCCCTCCACCCACATTTAATGCCAAACAAACACTTACCAATCGACGGGTTTAAGTTGCTCCAGTGGTCAAAGGATGCAATCGTTGGTGAGAAGGCGATCACCGAATTCGTCCTCGTTGTCTTTGTCTGTCGTGATATGGCTCAATAGCTTCAGTTTCTTCTTCAATTTCATTTTTGCTCTCTGCCTCCACACTCCAACCATCCGTTTCAATACATGTGTGATATGTTGAATCGCTTAAGCCGCTGAAATCCGAATCTGAATCCGAGCTAATGTCGCTATATCTGTCTGTTCTAGCTGCCATGTTTGTTTGTATTGGCGTCACGCAGTGACGTCACAGGAAAATGGACAGGTGGATATACAGAGTGAAAATCGGGCACTTTAAAGCCTTTTTTCGGGATATTCCATGATGGGTAAAATTTTGAAAAAAACTTCGAAAAATAAAATAAGCCAATGGGAACTGATTTTTATTGGTTTTAACCCTTCTTAAATTTTGATAATGTTCCCCTTTAATGATCTGGCAGCAGCCAGCGTCATCTCACAAGACCCTCGGGTGCCGTGAATGTCAGTCAAATGACGAAAATGACATTTTAGTGAAGATTTATGATCGCTAATTTTTAAGACTTTTTTTAATGCCTAGCTGGCGATCGACTGACACCCTCCACGATCGACCGGTAGCTCGCGGTCGACGTAATGGGCACCCCTGCGCTACATGAAAAAACGTTACCGTATAAACATCTAACAAGAAATCGTAAATGGCTGATTTAGTGCGATAAAAAACAAGAGGTGCTGCAATTAACGGCTATTATAGAAGTATATATCACTGTTTACATACAGAGCAGCCATCTTTGAAGCCAACTCGGGGGTTGGTGAGAATGCCGAGTCGGAAATCCAACCTCGAGGTGCGAATCCAGTTGAAATTCTGACTAGAAAGTCACAAAGTTGTGACTACCCACTACAAAGGGAATGCACCATTACCGCAATCCTGCAGTATCTACAATACCGTTACATCCCTAGTACCCAGTTTTCTGCTGCCAAGGTGATTTCAGCGCTAAATATACAGTGGAAAGAAGTACAAATCCAGATTTTTTAAAAAGTACACAAAGTGGAGTCAATCTCACCTCAAGTGCTTCTTTGGTGATAGGATACTTCTCCAGACAGGTAATCACCTCAAGTACAACCACCATATTGCATATCTGCAATGGAAACAAAGTGCATTAAGTCCCCCGTTCAAAATGTCTACAGTATTTTTTTTTTTTGCAAATAATGATTAATAGAATTTAATTGCAGCAACACATTACAAAGAAGTTGTCAAGGGGGCATTTTTACCACTGGGTTACATGGCCGTTTGGGAACTGAGGAGACACATTTTTGAAGTTTTTCAGATGGAATTCTTTCCCATTCTTGCTTGATTTGTAAAGCTTAAGTTGTTCAACAGTAAGGGGTCTCCGTTGTGGTATTTTAGTCTTCATAATGCACCACACTTTCAATGGGAGACGGGTCTGGACTACAGGCAGGCCAGTCTAGTACCCGCAGTCTTTTACTATGAAGCCATGCTGTTGTAACCCGTGGCTTGAAACTTTTATAAGTAGATTGCACAGTAGTGAAGTGAGTTATATTTATATAGCGCTTTTCTCAAAGTGACTCAAAGCGCTTTACATAGTGAAACCCAATATCTAATTTTTACTTTTAAACCACTGTGGGTGCCACTGGGAGCAGGTGGGTAAAGTGTCTTGCCCAAGGACACAACGGCAGTGACTAGGATGGCAGAAGCGGGGATCGAACCTGCAACCCTCAAGTTGCTGGCACGGCCGCTCTACCAACCGAGCTATACCTATAATTCCGTACAATTGACCACTAAATGTTAACACCCGAATAAGTTTTTCAAATTGTTTAAGTCAGGGTCCACGTCTATCACGCTTGGCATTGTATTGCTGAAATAAGCAGGGGCGTCCACGATAATGTTTGTTGCTCGTGGTATTTTAGGCTTCATGATGTGCCACACATTTTCAATGGGAGACAGGTCTGGACTACAGGCAGGCCAGTCTAGTGCCCACACTCTTTTACTACAAAGCCACGCTGTTGTAACCACGTGGCTTGGCATTGTCTTGCTGAAATAAGCAGGGGCGTCCATGATAACGTTGCTTGGATGGCAACATATGTTGCTTCA
>NC_084624.1:10054343-10066843 GCF_033978795.1 Nerophis ophidion | reverse complement strand
AATGCTTCCATTAAATCTCCTGATGATTGAGGGAACCCCTCATGAAACAGTTCTGTAGAGATGAAGTAGTCTTGTGATTTTTCCCACACCTACATATATATATATATATATATACATATATATAAAGTACAATTTTAACCTAATACTTATATTAAGTGCCATAAAAATGTGCATGGTGCAATCAATTGTGTCACAAATATTTTATTGCTCGTTTTTTCATAGTGATTTTACTGTTGTAGCTGTGTGTAGAGATGGCGCCACTGAAATGGCAGCTGCTTGCATCAGCGCTGTCATTTATGTTTTCTTTTTAGGTCTAACCTGTGGAGTTCTCCCTAAACAGTTATTATATTTTGTTTTTATTTCTTTATTGATCATAGAAATGTTAATATAATACAGCAAATACAATAAAAACAAACAGCAAAGTTCCCTTTTTTTGTTTTTTTTTAAAGGATCAATGACCTCAAACCCACCCAAATTGGGACAAGCTAAGGAGAATGAACATAAAACGTTAAAAGTGAAATACAAAAGGTGTAATAGTAAAAATAATAATAATAATAGCAGTGATGAATACAAAATGAGCACGGGGGAACTCTATAACTGTCATACTGTCTCGGTTTTACATTTTTACACAGTTACAACCTCCATTGTAAAGCACTTTTTATTGTACAAATAGTAACTTTTATACTTCAGATATTTTAATGTTGGACTTATTGCAAGTTTAAAAGCAAATTAAATATAATCTACATGTGGGTTGAATGATTACTGAATGCAAGTAAATACATAAAAAAACAATAACATTTGGCTGGCCATGTGTTGGTGAATGTGTGTAATGCCAGTTTTTGGCCAGCAGAGGGAGCCAGAGAAGGGTTTGGACCTGTCTACCGAATTCGATGTAACTCAGCTTTTTTTGTATTTATAGGTTAAAAAAAAACGTTTTATTTTATTTTCTCTTAGAGCAACACGCTGTTGTTACAAATAGTAACTGTTATACTTCATATATTTAAATGTAGGACTTATTGCAAGATTAAAGTCAAATAAATATAATTTATATGTGGGTTGAATGATTACTGAGTGCAAGTAAATAAATAAAAAAAACACTTGCCTGGGCTTCACGGTGGCAGAGGGGTTAGTGCGTCTGCCTCACAATACGAAGTTCCTGCAGTCCTGGGTTCAAATCCAGGCTCGGGATCTTTCTGTGTGGAGTTTGCATGTTCTCCCCGTGAATGCGTGGGTTCCCTCCGGGTACTCCGGCTTCCTCCCACTTCCAAAGACATGCACCTGGAGATAGGTTGATTGGCAACACTAAATTGGCCCTAGTGTTTGAATGTGAGTGTGAGTGTTGTCTGTCTATCTGTGTTGGCCCTGCGATGAGGTGGCGACTTGTCCAGGGTGTACCCCGCCTTCTGCCCAATTGTAGCTGAGATAGGCGCCAGCGCCCCCCGCGACCCCAAAAGGGAATAAGCGGTAGAAAATGGATGGATGGACTTGCCTGGCCATGTGTTGGTGAATGTGTGTAATGCCAGTGTTTGGCCAGCAGAGGGAGTCAGAGAAGGGTTTGGACCTGTGCCGAATTCGATGTAACTCAGCTTTTTTTGTATTTATAGGTTAAAAAAAAGCTTTTTATTTTATTTTCTCTTAGAGCAACACGCTGTTGTTACAAATAGTAACTGTTATACTTCCTATATTTAAATGTGGGAGTTATTGCAAGATTAAAGGCAAATAAATAAAATTTACATGTGGGTTGAATGATTACTGAGTGCAAGTAAATAAATAAAAAACCAACAACACTTGGCTGGCCATGTGTTGGGGAATGTGTGTAATGCCAGTTTTTGGCCCACAGAGGGAGCCACAGAAAGGTTTGCGCCTGCCTTCCGTATTCGATGTAATTTAGCCTTTTTTGTATTTATAGGTTAAAAAAAAGCTTTTTTTAAAATGTTCTCTTAAGACAACACGCTGTTGTTACAAATAGTAACTGTTATACTTCATATGTTTAAATGTAGGACTTATTGCAAGATTAAAGGCGAATAAATTTAATTTATAAGTGGGTTGAATGATTACTGAGTGCAAGTAAATAAATAAAAAAAACAACACTTAGCTGGGCATGTGTTGGTGAATGTGTGTAATGCCAGTTTTTGGCCAGCAGGGGGAGCCAGAGAAAGGTTTGCGCCTGCCTTCCGTATTCAATGTAATTTAGCTTTTTTTGTATTTATAGGTTAAAAAAAAGCTTTTTAAAAAATGTTCTCTTCAGACAACACGCTGTCGTTACAAATAGTAACTGTTATACTTCATATATTTAAATGTGGGACTTATTGTAAGATTAAAGGCAAATACATTTAATTTATATGTGGGTTGAATGATTACTGAGTGCAAGTAAATAAAAAAACAACACTTGACTGGGCCTGTTGGTGAATGTGTGTAATGCCAGTTTTTGGCCAGCAGAGGGAGCCAGAGAAAGGTTTGCGTCTGCCTTCCGTATTCGATGTAACACACAGCTTTATTTGTATTTATAGGTTAAAAAAAAGCTTTTTTTAAAAATGTCTCTTAAGACAACACACTGTCGTTTTTGCGCGTTGAGATCTTAATGTTTATATTGCGTCAGAGTTTGCAACTTAAGCGACAAAAAACGTGTTTGTATGCAACATCAGACACATGGGGTCTCTTCGACTAGTGTTGCGTTCAAGTCACCATTTTTTTCCTCAGGACAAAAATGATGTCACTACGCATATTCAGATATATTTTATTCATCTTTTAACAAAGACAGAGGCCTTCACACATGAAAAAAACATTTCAAACAGAAGCATTTTTTATGTACAGCTCACACTTGGACTTTTTTTTTTTGGTCCAATCTGACAGGTAATGTATAGATCATTTTAAAATAGAAAACACACAAGCTGTCACTTTTAAAGGGTTAGCTCAAAAAAGTACCAACCTGGGCTGCATTTTGTGTGTGTGTTTGCGTGTGTGTGTGTGTGTGTGTGTGAGAGAGAGAGAATTTGCATACTGATCATAGCCTATGTTTGATTTCCCCTCTGAGAACAAGAAGTGCTAATGCATGTTAATTAAGCATCAGGAAGGACCTAAAACAAAAAGAGGTGATGTAACAATTTAGCTGCCATTGTATGAGGTTGTCCCCGAACTGCAAACACGCAAAAAAAAAAAACTAACTATAAAGTACAAACCTCGTTTCCATACGAGTTGGGAAATTGTGTTAGATGTAAATATAAACGGAATACAATGATTTGCAAATCATTTTCAACCCATATTCAGTTGAATATGATACAAAGACAACATATTTGATGTTCAAACTGATAAATACTTTTTTTTTTTTTGCAAATAATCATTAACTTTAGAATTTGATGCCAGCAGCACGTGACAAAGAAGTTGGGAAAGGTCGCAATAAATACTGATAAAGTTGAGGAATGCTCATCAAACACTTATTTGGAACATCCCACAGGTGTGCAGGCTAATTGGGAACAGGTGGGTGCCATGATTGGGTATAAAAACAGCTTCCCCAAAAATGCTCAGTCTTTCACAAGAAAGGATGGGGCGAGGTACACCCCTTTGTCCACAACTGCGTGAGCAAATAGTCAAACAGTTTAAGAACAACGTTTCTCAAAGTGCGATTGCAAGACATTTATGGATTTCAACATCTACGCTCCATAATATAATCAAAAGGTTCAGAGAATCTGGAGAAATCACTCCACGTAAGCGGCATGGCCGGAAACCAACATTGAATGACCGTGACCTTCGATCCCTCAGACGGCACTGTATAAAAAACCGACATAAATCTCTAAAGGATATCACCACATGGCCTCAGTAACACTTAAGAAAACCACTGTCACTAAATACAGTTTGTCGCTACATCTGTAAGTGCAAGTTAAAGCTCTACTTTGCAAAGCGAAAGCCATTTATCAACAACATCCAGAAACGCCGCCAGCTTCGCTGGGCCCGAGATCATCTAAGATGGACTGATGCAAAGTGGAAAAGTGTTCTGTGGTCTGATGAGTCCACATTAAAATAGTTTTTGGAAATATTCCACATCGTGTCATCCGAACCAAAGAGGAAGCGAACCATCCAGACTGTTATTGACGCAAAGTTGAAAAGCCAGCATCTGTGATGGTATGGGGGTGCATTAGTGCCCAAGGCATGGGTAACTTACACATCTGTGAAGGCACCATTAATGCTGAAAGGTACATACAGGTTTTGGAACAACATATGCTGCCATCTAAGCGCCGTCTTTTTCATGGACGCCCCTGCTTATTTCAGCAAGATGATGCCAAGTCACATTCAGCACGTGTTACAACAGCGTGGCTTTGTAAAAAAAAAAGAGTGTGGGTACTTTCCTGGCCCGCCTGCGGTCCAGACCTTTCTCACATGGAAAATGTGTGGCGCATTATGAAGCGTAAAATACGACAGCGGAGACCCCGGACTGTTGAACGACTGAAGCTCTACATAAAACAAGAATGGGAAAGATTTCCACTTTCAAAACTTCAACAATTAATTTCCTCAGTTCCCAAACATTTATTGAGTGTTGTTAAAAGAAAAGGTGATGTAACACAGTGGTGAACATGCCCTTTCCCAACTACTTTGGCACGTGTTGCAGCCATGAAATTCAATGTTAATTATTATTTTCAAAAAAAGAAATAAAGTTTATGAGTTTGAACATCAAATATGTTGTCTTTGTAGTGCATTCAACTGAATATGGGTTGAAAAGGATTTGCAAATCATTGTATTCTGTTTATATTTACATCAAACACAATTTCCTAACTCATATGGAAACAAGGTTTGTACATGGTCTTGTCAGGCTTGTCAAAGGAATGAACTCAGATGCAGAGTAGGGATACTTAGTCGGGCTTTTATTTTGACGGCTCTTTCACCTCCAGAGTCAGAGTAATTCAATAACTACGAATAACAAAAACTGTCGGGGAAAAAAGTTCCAAAAAAAGGGAATAACCGAGAATCACTCCTAAAAGGAGGAAAACAGAAAAACAAAGACAAACTATAATTTGCTCCGAATCTGCTATAAAACGTATTAACAGAAAACGCTCCAACAGGAGGAAGAAAACAATGACTATGAACATTTCTACACTTAATCTAAATCTAACAAAAAATCACTCAAAATTTTTGAGGAAAGAAAGAATTGTAGAAAAAAAATAACTCACCACTTCGGTTGAAAAAACTAAATTCACTCCACTGAGGAGGAGAAAAGTCCGACTCAAAACCGCAGCGTGGGAATTCGGGATCCAGGAATATGAGCGTGCGATGAGGCAAGACACGGAGGTGAGACGGGCACGAAAACTCGAGACTATCTGGCACAAAACAAGGGGAGGCGTGGGCTTATATGACGCATATAAATATAAATAAATTGTGTATATATAATGTATATGTTTGATTTAAATGTTATACTGTGTATATGAGACGTGTGCTACATATATGTTGCTTATATATTGTTTAAAAAAAAAAGTAATATAAGTGAAGCATGTTTTAGATTTTATATATTTTGAACCTTGTTCTTGTTGTGATGGGGTAGGTTTATATAAGCGTTGCTTCAACCTACACCCTTTCGGCTCAATCATTGCTCAAATGAGTGTTTTTTTTCTTTTTTGTTGATGTTCTTTGTTTTATGTGAAGATTGCCGAAATAAATAAAAATAAAATAAAAATAAAAAAAACATGAGGGTTATGGGAAACAGGTGGAAACAATCAAGAGGTCAGGGTTGATGTCAGACTGATGACACAAAAGGAAGGGCAAGTGATCTGAAACAAGAGGAGTTACTTTTCAAAATAAAACATGCAATTTACAAGACAAAAGAACCATTATTATTAATGACATCCCTCAGGCCTTTCCTTTTCACAACACTCAGTAAACGTTTGGGAACTGAGGAGCTTTTCAGGTGGAATTCTTTCCCATTCTTGCTTGAAGTACAGCTTAAGTTGTTCAACAGTCCGGGGTCCCCGTTGTGGTATTTTAGGCCTTATATTACGCCACACATTTTCAATGGGAGACAGGTCTGGACTACAGGCAGGCCAGTCTAGTACCCGCACTCTTTTACTATGAAGCCACGCTGTTGTACTTGGCATTTTCTTGCTGAAATAAGCAGGGGCGTCCATGATGACGTTGCTTGTGTTGCTCCAAAACCTGTATGTACCTTTCAGCATTAACGGTGCCTTCACAGATGTGTAAGTTACCCATGCCTTGGGCACTAATACCCGCCCATGCCATCACAGATGCTGCCTTTTCAACTTTGCGCCTAGAACAATCCATATGGTTCTTTTCCTCTTTGTTCCAGAGGACACGGCGTCCAGTTTCCAAAAACAATTTGACATGTGTACTCGTCAGACTACATGACACTTTTCCACTTTGCATCAGTCCATCTTAGATGAGCTCAGGCCCAACGAAGCCGGTGGCATTTCCGGGTGTTGTTGATAAATGGCTTTCGCTTTGCATAGTAGAGTTTTTACATGGACTTACAGATGTAGCGACAAACTGTAGTTACTGACAGCGGTTTTCTGATGTGTTCCTGACCCCACGTGGTGATATCCTTTACACACTGATGTCGCTTTTTAATGCAGTGATTGAAAATCCGTAATATCATCGCTTACATGCAGTGATTTCTTCAGATTCTTTTAACCTTTTGACTATATTACGGACCGTAGATGGTGAGATCCATAAATTCCTTGCAATAGGTGTTGTTCTTAAACAATTTGCTCACACATTTGTTGACAAAATGTTAACCCTCGCCCCGTCCTTGTTTGTGGAAGACTGAGCCTTTTTTGGGAAGCTGCTTTTACACCCAATCATGGCACCCACCTGTGCCCAATGAGCCTGTTCACCTGTGAGATGTTCCAAATAAGCGTGTGATGAGCATTCCTCAACGTTCTCAGTCTTTTTTGCCACTTGTGCCAGCTTTTTTAAAACATGTTGCAGGCATCCAATTCCAAATGAGCAAATATTAGTAAAAAACAACAATATTTACCAGTTTGAGCGTTAAGTATCTTGTCTTTGCTGTCTTTTCAATTGAATATAAGTTGAAAATTATTTTCAAATCATTGTATTCTGTTTTTATTTAGCATTTACACAACGTGACAACTTCACTAGTTCTGGGGTTGGTAGTAATGACGAGAAGGAAATAAATAAAAAAAACAGCAAATAAAAGGGTGATTTAGAGAATGAAAAGGTAAAAATAAAATGCTGAAAAAAAAAGACGACCAATAAAGTAACAAGTTGAAATGATGCAAGTTGCAGTTTTCTGCACTCGACTCTTTGTGCAACCTCCAAAACAAAATAAAAGCCACGAGGACAAACTGCAGCGTGTTATTTCTGGACTTGACGACGTAATAAATATACAGGAAGAGAGAGATTCACTGTGACCATACTGAGGGAAGAAGCAATATTGCAGTACAAAAAAACACAACAGTACCGGACAAAGGACTCGTTTTCAGCTTCACACACGACTTAAAAGACAAAAAAAAAATACAGTTTGCAGCAACGGAGCTCGCCAAAATAAAAGCAACAACTCATCAAGTCATTCATGCATTAAAGCACAACATAATCACGCTTGAAACAAGTTTCATTTCAAGGCTGTGGAAATATGCAGACACAGGACAACCTTGAAATATATCATTATTAATAATAACCATGAAATATAATATTAATAATAATAACCATAACATATATGATTATTACAAATAACCATGAAATATATGATTATTAATAATAACAGCGAATATATTATTATTATTAACCATGAAATATAATATTATTAATAATAACCATGAAATATAAGATTATTAATAACAGTGAAACATATTATTACTATTAACCATGAAATATTTTGTTAATAATAATAACCATGAAACATATTATTAATAATAACCATGAATATATACTATTATTATTAATAACCATGAACTATATTATTATTAATAACCATTAAATATATTATTATTAATAATAACAATTAAATATATAATTATTAATAATAACAATTACATATATTATCATTAATAATAGCCATGAATATATATTATAAATAATAACCATGAAATATATTATTAATAATAACAATTACATATATTATCATTAATAATAACCATGAATATATATAATAAATAATAACCATGAAATATACTATTATTGATAACAATGAAATATAGTATTATTGATAATAACAATAAAATATTATCATTAATAATAACATGAATATATATTATTATTAATAACTATGAAATATATTAATAACCACTAAATATAGTATTAATAATAACAATTAAATATATGGTTATTATTAATAACAATGAATGTATTATCATTATTAATAACCATGAATATATATATTATCATTAATATTAACCATGAAATATATTATTATCAATAATAACCATGAAATATATTATTATTATCAATAACCATGAAATGTTTTATTACTAATAATAACAATGAAATATATTAATATTAATAATACCATCTAAATATATTATCATTAATAATTACCATGAATATATATCATTTTTCGTAATAACAATGAAATATATTATTATTATTGATAACCATGATATATATTATTACTAATATTAACAATGAAATATATTAGGGTTAATAATAACCATGAAATATATTATTATTAATAACCATGAAACATTATTATTAATAACAGCGAAATATATTATTATAAAAAATAACCATGAAATATGTTATTATTATTAATAACTGTGAAATATATAATTATTAATAATAACAATGACATATACTATTATTAATATTAACCATGAAATATATTATTATTAATAACCATGAAATATATTAATAATAACCATGAAATATATCATTATTAACCATGACATATATTATTAATAATAACCATGAAATATATTATTATTAAAAACCATGAAATATATTATTATTAATAATGACCATGAAATATATTATTATCATTAATAACCATGTATTATATTATTATTAATAACCATGACATATATTATTAATAATAACCATGAAATGTATTATTATTGTTAATAACCATGAAATATATTATTAATAATGACCATGAAATATATCATTATTATTAATAACCATAAAGGCGCAAGACGTCTTTTTTGAAAAAAGACAAATGAATTACTTCATCATATTTGTACTCATTAAGTAGTAGTAAGAAGAAGTACAATACAACTTTTCACTGTATTGTACTTCAAAAGTTGAATACATTACATCTTCTCAAGCAACAATATTTTTATTTGTTAATTGTGGCATGATTTTACAGCTAAACTTACGTTAAAATGTCATGAGCACTTTTTTGTCTGTTATTTGGATGCTTTACATCAAACTCAAGGCCCCGGGGGGCCAGATGTGGCCCACCACTTCATTTTATTTGGCCCTGGAAATAATATGTCTCAATAACGTATTGTAAGGTTTCTTACTAAATGTATTTTCTTTCTATTTTGGGAAAACATATATATACTCCATTTATTTGCAAATTATGTTCACTTAAATATTGTCTGGTTATACAAAAATATATTTATATAAACATGTACAACAGGTGGAAACATATGTAATGTCAGTTTTTGGCCAGCAGAGGGAGCCAGAGAAATATTTGCACCTGCCCTCCGCATTCGATGTAACTCACAACTTTATTTCTATTTATAGGTTAAAAAAAGCTGTTTTTTTTATTGTTTCTCGTAAAGCAAAACACTGTCATTTTTGCACGTTGAGAGTTTATACATATATAATATACAAACCATTAAAAAAAAAAAAAAGGAATAAATACTAATAATAATTATTTCAAAGCAAGTTATCCATCAATTTGTGCTATGTAAAAGCAGCAATAGATTTCATGGTGAGATTGTGAATTTTTACTGTGCTTTTTACAGCGTTTTTATCTAAATAAAAATAAAAAAGGAAGACTAGAAGACGGAACGGCCCTTCAACTTCCGGTTCAAAGCAGCAGGAAACACTTGTAAGAAAATTACCCAGCTGCACCTGCAGTGAGTAAACTCCTCCAAAAGATGGCGCCATAGCACACAAAATTTAGGTGTCTTTATATGGATTTAATGAAAATGATTTGTTTTATGGCCGTCAGTAAGAAAACAAATATAATAATTAGCTGCACCGTTTGATAAGCCGTAGGGTTCAAAGTGTAGGAAAAAAAGTAGCAGCTCATAGTTTGGAATTTAGAGTAATTTTTGGTGATACCACAAATTTGGGTATCGATCCAATACCAAGTAGTTAAGGGCCGTATTTGTCATATCGATGTTCATACTTAGAATTTTCAGGATCAGTAAATGATCACATTTTTGATTCCAACAGAATTCTGACACTAATACAAAATGGTTGTGTAACAATATAAGTAACTCAATAGTGCAAAATAAGTAAATGCCCCGAAAAGGGATAAGCGGTGTAAAATGGATGGATGGATGGATCCATCCATCCATTTTCTACCGCTTATTCCCTTCCGGGGTCGCGGGGGGCGCTGGCGCCTATCTCAGCTACAATCGGGCGGAAGGCGGGGTACACCCTGGACAAGTCGCCACCTCATCGATGGATGGATAACCAACTAAATTCCGAGTATTCTGAATTTTCATTCAGAATCCAGAAACAAATTTCTCGAGTTTACAAACAATAACAAAAAGCTATCTTCTGATATAAAAAAAATATATAGTGTAAAGTCCGGACTATAAACCACTACTTTTTACCTACGCTTTGGACCCTGCGGTTCTGGATTTTTTTTCGCCGACAGCCATAATCCAAAAAGTGAAAAGGTGTGTTATTGTGGCATCTTTTGAATAGTTCGCTCACCGAATGTGAATTCCCTTGGTTTAAAGCTTTGCAGTTTTTACCTTCCTTAACGTGTCTACTGACAGATATAAGTTACAAAAACCCAATGCTAACCGCCCATTGAAAATACATGGGTACGGCCAGTAGCGCCTATTAGCAAACAGACTTACCAACTCGGCGTAATATCTTAACATCGACACACTCTCTCGTCGCAACTCGGCCCTGATGGTCGGCACCTATAAGTTTACAATTAGTTGTAAAATGTTGGACAGTTGTTTTTACGATATGCAGGCAAACGACAACTTTAAAAAATACCGGCTTAGCTACGGCACCTGGCCGCCATCTTGGTATAGACGATCACAGCCCCTCCCTCACGAATGTTGGTGCGTGCGCACCAGCAGACGGTACGGAAAAAAACTAAAAAAAAAACGTCTCCCTCACTGTGTCTGCGCACGGCGGCCATCTTTGAAATGGTTTTCAGTGTAGCGGTTCTTTGAAGGCAGATAAAATCGAAACCGTAGCAGTAATTAAAACTCTTTCATCAACTTTTAATCAGAAGGGTTCAATCTCTCTCCTGTGGTAGTTTGAAGCCGACACGACAAACGTGCTCAGAGGAGATAACGTGTGAAAAAAGGTGACCAGTTTTTACAAAACTCTTGTTTTGAAGGGGGAATTGCCAACTTCCTGTTGATTTTTGCTGGTGGTGGTCAATATATGAAATGTAAGTCTAAGTTAGACCTACATAGAGGTTTTTGTTTCATATCTCTACGACATTCCTACTGGAAGTTACAGGCAATTTTGTCTGTGTTTTCTTCCTAAGGGGCGCTAGAGCGCAAATTCTTTGTTTTGGGGTTAGGTTTTTTGATTAAACCGCAATGTTGGCCAGTCCTGATGTGTGTCAAATTTGGTGAGTTTTGAAGCATGTTAAGGGGGTCAAATTACAGCTCAAAGAGGCAAAGGTGAGTGTTTTTACAAAACTTTTGTTTTGAAGGGGGAATTGCAAACTTCCTGTTGATTTTTGCTGAAGGATGTCAGTGAATGAAATCTAGGTTTAAGTGAGACCCGCATAGGGGTTTTTGTTTCATGTCGCTACGACATTCCTACTGGAATTTACAGGCAGTTTTGTCCGTGTTTCCTTCCTAGGGGGGCGCTAGAGTGCAATTTTTAGTTTTGGGGTTGGATTTTTTGATTAAATCGCAATGTTCGCCAGTCCTGATGTGTGTGTCAAATTTGGTGAGTTTTGAAGCATGTTAAGGGGGTCAAATTACAGCTCAAAGCTGCGGAATAATAATAAAGGAAGAATAAAACGCTAAAAATTCAATAGGGTCCTCTGTCCCAAAGGGACATTCGGTCCCTAACTAGATCTAAGTTTCACGGTATATTGTCCCTTGAGAAGAAGTCTTGGCATGGCGGCTGAAATGTGAGGGCTTTTGTGACGTACTCTAAGTTTTTTTTATGGCAATTAAATTGAATGACTAATTTGAAGTTTGGCATCTAAGTTCCCGTAAAGCAGTCTAACAAGTAAAAGCATAAAGTGCATAAACAAACATGATATAGTGTCAAGGAGGGATAATATGCAAGTACATTCTCAATGCATCCACAATACCGTTCTAGAAGAGAACCTGTTCAAATGTGTGGAAAAATATATTTCATCTGTCATATCTTCAGGTCTACTCTGCGTGTTGTTGTGCTGCCACGTTTAATCAGAAACCGTATCAAAATACGTACTC
>NC_084624.1:9944343-10051843 GCF_033978795.1 Nerophis ophidion | reverse complement strand
ACTGATCCCTTATGTCAGACACCTGATTCTGCCAAACATTATTGGAACTTAAAAGTGTTTACAATATTTTATGTTACACAAAATCACAGCTATATTTTTCAAGGCAGGTGTTTCCAAAGTCTAAGGCAGGCCAGAAGCACGCCAACATTTGCACCAGGACCACCAGAATTTTTATCAGCAATGGCTGTGCTGCTCCTAAAAAGGGTATCTTTTGCGGGGTTGAAAGTTAGAATATGGGACTAGACTATGTATTATTTTATGTTTTGTTATTCATGATTTTCCTTGCTTTTTGACTTTTGTGGCTGTATTAAAAAAAAAAAATGGCACCAATGAAGTGGCAGCAGCTTGCATCAGCTCGCCGCCACAGTATGTTTACATGCACTAAAAAAAACCTTCATTGACTTAAGTCGGTTGCAAAGTCGTTTTTTAAAAATGTTTGCATGCAGCTTCTAATGTTTTCAATATTTTAAATATTTAATAACTTGTATTATAACTTCGGAATTTAGGGATTTCACCATCTGCGGTCATCAAAAGGTTCAGAAAAATCTGGAGAAATCAGTGCAGGTAAGCGGTAATACCCGTGACCTTCGATCCCTCAGGCGGTACTGCTTCAAAATCGACATCAGTGTGTAAAGGATATCACCATATAAATGATAAATGGATTGTACTTGTATAGCGCTTTTCTACCTCCAGGGTCTTCAAAGCGCTTTGACACTACTTCCACATTTACCCATTCACACACACATTCACACACTGATGGAGGGAGCTGCCATGCAAGGCGCCAAACAGCACCCATCAGGAGCAAGGGTGAAGTGTCTTGCTCAGGACACAACGGACGTGACGAGGTCGGTATTAGGTGGGATTTGAACCAGGTACCCTCGGGTTGCACACGGCCACTCTTCTACTGCGCCACGCCGGCCTCAGGAACACTTCAGAAAACCACTATCAGTAACTAAAGTTGGTCGCTACATCTGTAAGTATAAGTTAAAACTCTACTATGCAAAGCCATTTATCAACAACACCCAGAAACGCCGCTGGCTTTACTGGGGCCGAGCTCAAGTTTCTCAGTTTGAATGTTAAATATCTTGTCTTTGAAGTCTATTCAATTGAATACAAGTTGAAAAAGATTTGTAAATCATTCTATTCTGTTTTTATTTATGATTTACACAATGTGCCAACTTCACTGGTTTTGTACAAAATAGCACTCACAAATTTGAAATATTTAGCCAGAATGTGAGTTTTAATAATCATACACCCTCTCATGACTCACTTAAAAAGGATTTTAAATCTGTCAAGTGTCTCTTTCCTCTAGTTGAGGCATGTCAAATTGTCATCAGTTGACAATGATAATTATTAGGGCTGTGAATCTTTGGGTGTCCCACGCTTCGATTCAATATCGATTCTTGGGGTCACGATTCGATAATATATCGATTTTTAAGATTCGATTTGATTTTCGATTCAAAAACGATATGTATCCGATTCAAAACGATTCTGTATTCATTCAATACATAGGACTTCAGCAGGATCTACCCCAGTCTGCTGACATGCTAGCAGAGTAGTAGATTAAAAAAAAAAAAGCTTTTATAATTGTAAAGGACAATGTTTTATCAACTGATTGCAATCATGTAAATTAGTTTTAACTATTAAACGAACCAAAAATATGACTTATTTTATCTTTGTGAAAACATTGGACACAGTGTGTTGTCAAGCTTATGAGATGCGATGCAAGTGTAAGCCACTGTGACACTCTTTTTTTTGGGGATTATTTTTATAAATGTCTAATGATAATGTCAATGAGGGATTTTTAATCACTGCTATGCTGAAATTATAATTAATATTGATACTGTTGTTGTTAATATTCACTTTTGTTTCACTACTTTTGGTTTGTTCTGTGTCGTGTTTGTGTCTCCTCTCAATTGCTCTGTTTATTGCAGTTCTGAGTGTTGCTGGGTCAGGTTTGCTTTTGGAATTGGATTGCATTGTTATGGTATTGCTGTGTAGTGGTTTGTTGGATTGATTAAAAAAAATAAAAAAATAAAAAATAAAATAAAATTAAAAAAAAATCCTTTTTTTATTAAATGAGAGTTGATTCTGAATCGCACAACGTAAACAATTTGATTCGTATTCGAATCAATTTTTCCCCACACTCCTAATTATTATGATTATACATTTTTATTACACACACACACACACACACACACACACACACACACACACACACACACACACACACACACACACACACACACACACACACACACACAACGTAAACGATTCGATTTGTATTCAAATCGATTTTTTCCCACACCCCTAATAATTATGATCATACATTTTTATTACACACACACACACACACACACACACACACACACACACACACACACACACACACACACACACACACACACACACACACACACACACATTAAATGTAAAGCGCACATGTCACGTTATCGATGGTAAAATGCATTTTTAGAAAATATGATTTGCCTTAGTGGCTAGGTAGGAAATGGACTAGAAAGTACAGATTTAAAAAATAATAATTAAAAAAAAAAATTTTAATTTTTAATTTGGGACTTCCCGCGGGCCGGATTTTGAACGCTCGGTGGCCGTATCCGGCCCGCAGTTTGGGGACCCCTGCTTAAGACCCACCTTTTTGATTTGGATTTGACCCAATATTAATTCTTTTACTAAAGTAATTCGTATTTTACTTTTTATGCTATTAATTAGGCAGGATTTTATTTATTTATTTTATTTTTATTTATGATGATTTATTTACTGTATATAAATATATTTTTAATTATTAATTAATGAATTAGTTATAATTGCATTTTTTTTTCTATTAATCTTCATATGTCTTGTATTTTATTCTTTATCTCTAATCGTGGTTCTTACTATTTTACAAGTTTTGTTATTTTTATTTTCCAACGTTCCTGAAATGAGCCATCTGCCTCAGGGGTCATCGGCCGTGCTTGTGGGGGCCACTTTTGTGTCAGGGTCCTGGTGGCCATGGTCTGATGACCTCCCGGTGCAGATGGCTCCTGTGATAGTGTTTACTCACCTGGCTCCTCTGTACTCAGACATGCAATCATTGGTCCATATAGTTGCATATGTGTGTGTTTGTGTTTGTTATCTGTCTCTGTGCGTATGTACGTGATAACGGGGGATATTGGTCACCGGGGTGTGGTTTTAAACTTAAAGCACTTTGCGCTGCATTTCTTTTATGTATGAAAAGCGCTTTATAAATAAAGTTTGATTGCTTGACTGATGTGGCGCCCTCTGGTGGTTGTGGCCCTAAACAACCACACAGAAGGGCAAAATAAGTAGGTTTTTGTCACTAAGATATCAAGGGGAGGCTCAGCAGCTTGCAAAAAAACATATATAAAAAATATATATTTAAGCTTGTTTTTAGAAAACGCTGCTTAAATGTTCTCATTGTGAATAGTGGAATACTAACGCTGTCATTCTTCAGAAATAGTACTGTTCATGATAGGACACCGTCAGAATAAACTACAATATTTCAGTCATTCACTTAAATAAAGCTGCAATACTGTTTGACTGACCCCCCCCCCACCCCCCGGGCTCCCCATGCTACGCCACTGTAGGATTCTAAGATCCCTTTTTTTCCTTGAAAGACTCCAAACCAATCGCAAAAACTTGACATTTAGGATGAAAAAAAAAAAGGTGTGTCGCTGGCAAAAAGGAAATGACAGAACCAGGAACGTATTTCATACCTTCTAGCTTGTCATCCATCTTTCCAATTCGGGGGGAAAAAAAGGACGCAGGTTGATTTGGCATGTTGTCCTCAAAAGGGGGTGGGATCAGAGCCGATCGAGGCGGAAGGCGTCCTCTGTGGCTGGGTCGGCAAGGATCATGTCCGGGTCATTGAGCATGTGCAGGCCGTCAAGTGTCAGTGGGTCGATTTTTAGGTCATCCAGTGGGAAGTGGCTGTCGATATCGAAGCTGACATCTGTTGATAGGGAGGCTGTCAGGTCCTTCGGCAGGATGGGGGGGGAATCTCCACTCACTGACCAGGGGACAGACATGCAGAGGCAATAAGGAAGCAGTCCTGCTCGACACCGGCACCTATTTAATAATACCACCTTAACATTTGACAAGAAAACTATTTTACACCTATTTAATAATACCACCTTAACATTTGACAAGAAAACTATTTTACACCTATTTAATAATACCACCTTAACATTTGACAACAAAACTATTTTACACCTATTTAATAATACAACTTAACATTTGACAACAAAACAATTATATATTTATTTAATAATACCACCTTAACATTTGACAAGAAAACAATTTTACACCTATTTAATAATACCACCTTAACATTTGACAACAAAACTATTTTACACCTTTTTAATAATACCACCTTAACGTTTGACAACATAACAATTATATACTTATTTAATAATACCAACTTAACCTTTGACAAGAAAACAATTATATATTTATTTAATAATACCACCTTAACATTTGACAACAAAACAATTTTACACCTAATTAATAATACCACCTTAACATTTGACAAGAAACCAAGCATACACCTATTTAATAATACTACCTTAACATTTGACAAGAAAACAATGATATATTTATTTAATAATACCACCTTAACATTTGACAACAAAACAATTATATATTTATTTAATAATACCACCTTAACATTTGACAAGAAAACTATTTTACACCTATTTAATAATACCACCTTAGCATTTGACAACAAAACAATTATATATTTATTTAATAATACCACCTTAACATTTGACAAGAAAACAATTTTACACCTATTTAATAATACCACCTTAACATTTGACAACAAATCAATCATACACTTATTTAATAATACCACCTTAACATTTGACAACAAACAATTATATACTTATTTAATAATACCACCTTAACATTTGACAACAAAACAATTGTATAGTTATTTAATAATACCACCTTAACATTTGACAACAAAACAATTATATACTTATTTAATAATACCACCTTAACATTTGACAACAAAACAAGCATACACCTATTTAATAATACCACCTTAACAATTGACAACAAATCAATTATACTTATTTAATAATACCACCTTGACATTTGACAACAAAACAATTACATACTTATTTAATAATACCACCTTAACATTTGACAACAAAACAATTACATACTTATTTAATAATACCACCTTAACAGTTGACAACAAAACAATTATATACTTATTTAATAATACCACCTTAACAGTTGACAACAAAACAATTATATACTTATTTAATAATACCACCATAAAATTTGATAACCAAACAATTATACACCTATTTAATAATACCACCTTAACATTTGACAACAAAACAATTATATACTTATTTAATAATACCACCTTAACATTTGACAACAAAACAAGCATACACCTATTTAATAATACCACCTTAACATTTGACAACAAATCAATTATACTTATTTAATAATACCACCTTGACATTTGACAACAAAACAATTACATACTTATTTAATAATACCACCTTAACATTTGACAACAAAACAATTACATACTTATTTAATAATACCACCTTAACAGTTGACAACAAAACAATTATATACTTATTTAATAATACCACCTTAACAGTTGACAACAAAACAATTATATACTTATTTAATAATACCACCATAAAATTTGATAACCAAACAATTATACACCTATTTAATAATACCACCTTAACATTTGACAACAAAACAATTTTACACCTATTATTAACACCACCTTAAAATTTGATAACCAAACAATTATACACCTATTTAATAATACCACCTTAACATTTGACAACAAATCAATTATACACTTATTTAATAATACCACCTTAACATTTGACAACAAACAATTATATACTTATTTAATAATACCACCTTAACATTTGACAACAAAACAAGCATACTCCTATTTAATAATACCACCTTAACATTTGACAACAAATCAATTATACTTATTTAATAATACCACCTTAACATTTGACAACAAAACAATTACATACTTATTTAATAATACCACCTTAACATTTGACAACAAAACAATTACATACTTATTTAATAATACCACCTTAACAGTTGACAACAAAACAATTATATACTTATTTAATACCACCTTAACATTTGACAAGAAAACAAGCTTACACCTATTTAATAATACCACCTTAACATTTGACAACAAAACAATTTTACACCTATTATTAACACCACCTTAAAATTTGACAACCAAACAATTATACACCTATTTAATAATACCACCATAGCATTTGACAATAAAAACAATTATACACTTATTAAATAACACCACCTTAATATTTGACAACCAAACAATTATACATTTATTTAATAACACCACTTTAACACTTGACAAGAAAAAAAGTATACACTTATTTATTACTACCACCTTAACATTCGACAACAAAACAGTTTCACAAAGCGACTCGGTCAAGACAATGGGTATTATCTTCGACCCAACTCTCTCATTTAAGTCCAACATTAAGAGTGTTACTAAAACAGCCTTCTTTCTGAAAAATCTGTAACATTTTGCCCACCACCAACGCTGAGATCAACAACAACAATACTAACCACGGCAGACTACATGAGAACCAACGACGACTACTTTGGGACAAATGATGATCCATAAGCTTCTATTTTTGAGCCTGAATATAACGAGGATGAGCTAAACGTTTTAGAAACTGAGTGATAAGCAGATCCAGTAGCAGTATTGCTAAGTGCTAAACAAGAAATACAAACTAAGAACATAACCAAGCAATCACTTACTGTACTATGTCTGTTTTCACTGGGATGCCGACCGATAGGACGTTTATATCTTTCCATTTTTTGAAGAATGAACCATAATTCTCCCGCAGGTAAAAAAACAAACAAACACTTTGCGTGTCTTTCTCGCCATCTCCTGGTCTAAGTTGAATGTTAAAGTTGACCAACTTCTCGGTTTATGGAAACAACTTTCCATTATCCAGGTGAGAGGCATGATTTATAATCTAGAATTAACTTTCACCAGCTCAGAGGTGATGCAGCAGTTCAATATGTCAATACAGCGGCATAAGCGAGTTAGCTCTCCGTGATCAAGGCGTTTAAGATAACAATGTCGGCATTACTTGGTTAACGGTCAGGTTATGAGACGTAAAAGGAGTATTGTTGGCGGTTTTTGGATGTTTTTAGAGGGTTTTATGGGCACGGTAGTGTACTCTCAGTAGCTGCATTGTTAGCCACCTCTTACTTGCCATATATTACACATTAGAATGCATGAAAAAAACAGAAAACCTGTTCTTGTCTTACAATAAGTTCAATTCCTTTTTTATCCAATAGAGAGCAGCACCTGTTAGAATGATGTTGGGGATGTTGCCATGGCTACTGTAGCCCAGCGGCTGAGAGCCCTGGAGGTTGCAATGACCACCAGACAAGCCCATCATGAGGGCCTGGGAGTAGTTCAGGGTGGAGGTCTGGTTGTTGTCAGAGCTGATGGAGCTTTCCATCATGTTGAACTCCGCCAGCTGGCAACAACAGCAAAGCACAGAACCAATAGAATAAATGCGACGACAAGTGGAATTGCAATGGCAAAACCGACGGAAGGAAATTAGCGTGGTGCTAAATCTGGGGCAGCCATCTTCTTAATGTAACTGCACATTGTCCTTCAAATAAACAAATGAAGAAATATATTTAAAAAAAATACCTGTTGTGAGAGAGCACTGGCCTGAATGCATGGCAGCTGCTGGTCATAGAAGTCTGAGAAGACACTGCCCAGTGTGGAGTTATGCTGCAACAATAAAAACACATGCAGACATTATTTATGTCTGCAATCAGGGGTCTCAAACTTAATTTACCTCGGGGCCACTGGATACAGAAACCAGGTGAGGCTGATTTCTTAAAAAAAAATCTAACATGTACTTTTTAATGAATTCACCTTCTTTGAATGGCTTTCCCGCCCTGGCACCGTACTTGCCAACTCTCCCGACAAGAGGGGCAATCAACCTCCCGGTTTTCACCCGGACAACAATATTAAAGGCATGCCGTGATGGCACTGCCTTTCGTGTCCGCTTTTCCACCATACAAGCAGTGTGCCGGCCTAATTACATATTATATGAGGCCTCTGCAGACCCACGGAAGTGACTGCAAGACATAGTTGATCAACAGCCATATGGGTCACACTGAGGGTGGCCGTATAAACAACTTTATCACTGTAACAAATATGCGCCACACCAAACAAGATTGACAAACACATTTTGGGAGAACATCCGCACCGTAACACAACATAAATACAACAGAAGAAATACCCAAAATCCAATGCAGCCCTAACTCTTTCGGGCTACAATAGGGGGCAGGGTCGGGAGGACGGAGGTGTGTATATTGTAGCCCGGAAAAGTCAGGGCTGCATTGGCATCTGGGTATTTGTTCTGTTGTGTTTATGTTGTGTTACTGTGCAGATATTCTCCCAAAATGTGTTTGTCAATCTTATTTGATGTGGGACCACAGTGTAGCGCATATTTGTAACAGTGTTGAAGTTGTTTTTATACGGCCACCCTCAGTGTGACCTGCGTGGCTGTTGATCAACTATGTCTTGCAGTTGCTCACTGTGCCTACCAAAGCAAAGTACAACATGTGGTAGGGCTGGAACGCTGTTTGTACAGGTTATAGAGGAAGCAAATGGCGGAGTCTGCACTGTACCCCCTTAAAATTAATGTTTGGGTGAAATTTGGGAGAATGACTAACCCTGATGGGGCACTAAGAATTGATAGTCTCTCGGAAATATCGAGGGTATGCAAGTATGACTTAGTACAGCGCCGTATAAAACTTGCGGGGCGCACCAACTTAAAATTTTCATATCAAGGTGCAGGCCGCAAAATAACGTCCAATTGCGGCCCGCGTGTTCGAGACCCTTGCTCTAAATCCATGCAGTATTACAAAAACCAAAAACAAGTGAAGTTGGCACGTTGTGTAAATACTAAATAAAGACAGAACACAATGATTTGCAAATCCTTTTCAACTTATATTCAACTGAATAGATTGCAAAGACAAGATATTTAATGTTGGAACTGAGAAACTTTTTTTTTTTTTCAAAATAATCATTAACTTGCAAAAAAGTTGGCACAGGGGCATTTTTACCCTCATACCATCACAGATGCTGGCTTTTGAACTTTGCGCCAACAACATTTTCGTATGGTTCTTTTCCCGTTTGGTCCGGATGACATGATGTCGACTATTTCCAAAAACTATTTGAAATTTGGACTCGTCAGACCACACAACACTTTTCCACTTTGCATCAGTTCATCTTAGATGAGTTCAGGCCCAGCAAATTTTATTCTTTATTTTTGGTCCAATATTTCAACATTTTGGGTTGCCGACCCCTGCCTTAATTGAAGTCATATCAACCCCAGCCCACACGGTTTTTTGTTTTTTGTGGTATGCACAAACCCCGTTTCCATATGAGTTGGGAAATTGTGTTAGATGCAAATATAAACAGAATACAATGGTTTGCAAATCATTTCAACCCATATTCAGTTGAATATGCTACGAACACAAGATATTTGATGTTCAAACTCATAAAAACTTTATTATTTTTTTTACAAATAATCATTAACTTAGAATTTCATGGCTGCAACATGTGCCAAAGTAGTTGGGAAAGGGCATGTTCACCACTGTGTTACATCACCTTTTCTTTTAACAACACTCAATAAACATTTGGGAACTGAGGAAACTAATTGTTGAAGCTTTGAAAGTGGAATTCTTTCCCATTCTTGTTTTATGTAGAGCTTCAGTCGTTCAACAGTCCGGGGTCTCCGCTGTCGTATTTTACGCTTCATAATGCGCCACACATTTTCCATGGGAGACAGGTCTGGACTGCAGGCGGGCCAGGAAAGTACCCCTACTCTTTTTTTACGAAGCCACGCTGTTGTAACACGTGCTGACTGTGGCTTGGCATTGTCTTGCTGAAATAAGCAGGAGCGTCCATGAAAAAGACGGCGCTTAGATATGCTGTTTCAAAACCTGTATGTACCTTTCAGCATTAATGGTGCCTTCACAGATGTGTAAGTTACCCATGCCTTGGGCACTAATGCACCCCCATACCATCACAGATGCTGGCTTTTCAACTTTGCGTCAATAACAGTCTGGATGGTTTGCTTCCCTTTTGGTCCGGATGACACGATGTCGAATATTTCCAAAAACAATTTGAAATGTGGACTCGTCAGACCACAGAACACTTTTCCACTTTGCATCTGTCCATCTTAGATGATCTCGCGCCCAGAGAAGCCGGCGGCGTTTCTGGATGTTGTTGATAAGTGGCTTTCACTTTGCATAGTAGAGCTTTAACTTGCACTTACAGATGTAGCGACCAACTGTATTTAGTGACAGTGGTTTTCTGAAGTGTTCCTGAGCCCATGCGGTGATATCCTTTAGAGATTGATATCAGTTTTTGATACAGTGCCGTCTGAGGGATCAAAGGTCACAGTCATTCAATGTTGGATTCCAGCCATGCCGCTTACGTGGAGTGATTTCTCCAGATTCTCTTAACCTTTTGATGATATTATGGACCATAGATGTTAAAATCCCTAAATTTCTTGCAATTGCACTTGGAGAAATGTTGTCCTTAAACTGTTTGACTCTTTGCTCACACAGTTGTGTACCTCGCCCCATCCTTTCTTGTGAAGGACTGTGCATTTTTTGGGAAGCTGTTTTTATACCCAATCATGGCACCCACATGTTCCCAATTAGCCTGCACACCTGTGGGATGTTCCAAATAAGTGTTTGATGAGCATTCCTCAACTTGATCAGTATTTATTGCCACCTTTCCCAACTTCTTTGTAACGTGTTGCTGGCATCAAATTGTTAAGTTAATGATTATTTGCAAAAAAAAAAAAGTTTATCAGTTTGAACATCAAATAAGTTGTCTTTGTAGCATATTCAACTAAATATGGGTTGAAAAGGATTTGCAAATCATTGTATTCCGTTTATATTTACATCTAACACAATTTCCCAACTCATATGGAAACGGGTTTTGTAGATTATTATCTCAATAGCTATCGAAACATAGCATGTAACATATTTGGAAAAAAATACTTCAGGTATGACAAATGTTTTGCCCAGATCTGCGGTTGCCAACAAAAACCACTAGGGGGCAGCCACAGACTCCAACTGACCCACACTGAAATGCATAAAGGGGTGTGGGAGTGGTTGGCATTTACACAGAATGAGCGAGCAGATCATTGGTTGACGCTCCCTTACTTGAGGCGAGCCGCCTGGTGAGAAACCTTGATTGGAGACGGGGGAGGTTGGAGATTGATTGGCGGAGGAGCCCACCCTACTGCGGTACTGGGAGGCCTGATACAAGGGGACAGGGTTGAGTTATTCCGAAAGCAGAAGAATCTAGAAGGAATATGGAACATTTGGTTAAAGGGCTTTCAAGAACCTTCCACGGACCTCTTGTACTGTATTGTAGTGCACATACACTTCATACAACTGTGGTGCCCAAAATAATCACTCATTGGGCTTTCAAGTTGACGGACCCAAAAATGACAGCGAGGATGGGAAATATCAGACAATCTGTAAAACGGCGTGTAGGGAGCGTTGCCATAAGTAGGATTTGTTGACAATGTCTTGTTAAGATTTTACATTCATATTTATAAACAGTATATGTTGAGTTAAATCGAGAGTCCCCAAACTACTGTTTTAGTCAATTAGTGCGCAAGAAATGTATGTGTGTATATATATTTATTTATATATATATACATATATATGTATATGTATATATATATATATATATATATATATATATATATATATCCGTACATATACATACATATGTGAATTATGTTTATATAACAGTTTTCTCTAGTGACTCAAAGCGCTTTTACATAGTGAAACTCAATATCTCAGTTACATTTAAACCAGTGTGGGTGGCACTGGGAGCAGGTGGGTAAAGTGTCTTGCCCAAGGACACAACGGCAGTGACTAGGATGGCCTCAAGGTGCTGACACGGTCACTCTACCAACCGAGCTATACCGGCCACCCTATATATGTATGTATGTATGTATGTATATATATATATATATATATATATATACACATACATACATATGTATGTATATATTATATATACACATAGATACATGTACATATGTATTTATACATACATACATATACATATATATACATACATACATATATATACATATGTATGTATATATGTATATATTTATACACATATCCATATATATACATACATACATATATATACACATATATAAATATACATATGTATGTTTATATTTATACTTATATATACATACATATATATATACATACATGTATACAAATATATATAAATATATATACATACATATGTATGTATGTATACACATATACATGTACATATATATATACACAAATACACACTTATATACATATACATTTATATATACATATACATGTATATATACATATATATACATACATATATAAATACACACAGATATACACACATATATATATATTTTTTTTTATATACATACATATACACAAATATATATATACACAAACATATATAGATACACACACAGATATATATATATATATATATATACATATACACAAATGTACACATATAAACATACATATATATACAGATACACAAACAGATATATATACAGATATATATATATATATATATATATATATATATCTGTTTGTGTATCCATATATATATATATATTTTTTTTTATATACATACATATACACAAATATATATATATATATACACAAACATATATATAGATACACACACAAATATATATATAGATATATATATATATATATACATACATATACACAAATATACACATATAAACATACATATATATATACAGATACACAAACAGATATATATATATATACACATATATACACACACACACATATATATATATATATATACACAAACAGATATATATATATATATATATACACACACACATATATATATATACACACATATATATACACACACATATATATATATACATTTTCATATATATATATAAAATATATACATACATACATAAACATATACATATATATATATATATATATATATATATATATTCAAGGTTTCTGTGGTTTATCCGTTATACAGTGCTCAATACCGGGGTAGAGCGGAATAAACGTTAGGTCAGAAAAAACACAGAGGCTATAATCATCCCTACAAGCCTGTCTCGCAGGTTTCCCTGCTTGTGAGGGGATTTTAGATCAAATAAGATAAGACGAACCTGCGAAACAGGCTTGTATGGAAGATATAACCTGTTTTTTCTATCATATATATATATATATATATATATATATATATATATATATATATATGGCCCAAGTGTGTGAATTTGAGTGTGAATGTTGTCTGTCTATCTGTGTTGGCCCTGCGATGAAGTGGCGACTTGTCCAGGGAGTACTCCGCCTTCCGCCCGATTGTAGCTGAGATAGGCACCAGCGCCCACCGCGACCCCAAAGGGAATAAGCGGTAGAAAATGGATGGATATATATATATATATATATATATATATATATATATATATATATATATATATATATATATATATATATATATATATATGTGGAACAAGTGGAGTGCTGTGAATAGTCTCCGGCTGCACTGTGCATCTAACAGCTTTTAAAAAAAGTGAGTACATAGCGCATCTATTCTTGAGATAAAATAAGCTTTAAATGTGCTAGTGAGCTAAATTAAAGGAAAGCTTGAAGCTGCAGTCCTACTGTGGTTTCCTCACAATGTTTCCCTTGATGCCGCCTCACCCACTCCTTGAACTGATCTGAAGAGAAAAACGTCATCTCTGCATAACACATTCTCTCTGCAACAGGACGAGAGCAGCAAAGATGTGAAGGATGTTCAACTACTGTTGTGCTTTCATGAAAGCCGTGGGCCGGATTTGGGACTGTAAGAAACCTTTTCCAAAAAGAAAAAAACTAAGCCGAGCTCTGGTCGGTTCAAAAAAACATTTTAGAACAGACAGGAAGTAGTCAGGAGACGGTGACTCACGTCCACACCTTACCATGTTCATGTCCACCGTCATGTTGCTTGGTGACGAGCTCTGACAGTCCGACGTGGGACAGTTCATGGAGGACGGCAGCTGGACCTCAGCGGTTTGCTGGGAAATGAAAAGGTCTTTATCAGATGAAATGCACAGCTGTTCCCAATCACAATGCATCTTTCCTCGTATCTTCTCCAATCCCCCGTGCATTTTGAAACCATAAGAGATAAAAGCAGCGGCGGGCCGTGCGTTTCCCACCTAGGCCTTCAGTGATGTCCGACTTCAAAGGTGACCTCTCAAAATAACATCAATAATGTCACCACATGACCATTGCTGGAGAGATACTATACATCAGGGTCACCAACCTTTTTAAAACCAAGAACTACTTCTTGGGTACTGATTAATGTGAAGGGCTACCAGTTTGATACACACTTAAAAAAATTGCTAGAAATAGCAAATTTGCTCAATTTACCTTTAATATATATATATATATATATATATATATATATATATATATAAATGGGTATTTCTGTCCGTCATTCTGTCTTACATTTTTTTTCCTTTTACAGAAGGTTTTTTGTAGAGAATAAATGATGAAAAAAACACTTAATTAAACGGTTTAAAAGAGGAGAAAACCGGAAAAAAAATTAAAATTAAATTTTGAAACATACTTTATCTTCAATATCGACTCTTTAAAATTTAAAATTCAACCGGAAAAAGAAGAGAAAAACTTGCTAATTCGAATCTTTTTGAAAAAATAAAAAAAATTATTGATGGAACATCATTAGTATTTTTTCCTATTTAAGATTATTTTTAGAATGTTTTATGTTTTAAACAGGTTAAAATCCAATCTGCATTTTGTTGGAATATATAACAAATTGGACCAAGCTATATTTCTAACAAAGACAAATCATTATTTCATCTAGATTTTCCAGAACAAAAATTTTAAAAGACATTCAAAAGACTTTGAAATAAGATTTAAATTTGATTCTAAAGATTTTCTAGATTTGCCAGAATATTTTTTTAAATTTTAATCATAATAAGTTTGAAGAAATATTTCACAAATAGCCCTGCGATGAGGTGGCGACTTGTCCAGGGTGTACCCTGCCTTCCGCCCGATTGTAGCTGAGATAGGCGCCAGCGCCCCCCCGCAAGCCCAAAAGGGAATAAGCGGTAGAAAATGGATTGATGGATTTCACAAATATTCTTTGTCAAAAAAACAGAAGCTAAAATGAAGAATTAAATTAAAATGTATTTATTATTCTTTACAATAAAAAAAATAATTTTGCTTGAACATTGATTTAAATTGTCAGGAAAGAAGAGGAAGGAATTTAAAAGGTAAAAAGGTATATGTGTTTAAAAATCCTACAATCATTTTCAAGGTTGTATTTTTTCTCTAATATTGTCTTTCTGAAAGTTATAAGAAGCAAAGTAAAAAAATAAATGAATTTATTTAAACAAGTGAAGACCAAGTCTTTAAAATATTTCCTTGGATTTTCAAATTCTATTTGAGTTTTGTCTCTCTTGGAATTAAAAATGTCGAGCAAAGCGAGACCAGTTTGCTAGTAAATAAATACAATTTATGTTTTAAATAGGTTAAAATCCAATCTGCACTTTGTTAGAATATATAACAAATTGGACCAAGCTATATTTCTAACAAAGACAAATCATTATTTCTTCTAGATTTTCCAGAACAAAAATTTGAAAAGAAATTCAAAAGATTTAAATTTGATTCTAAAGATTTTCTAGATTTGCCAGAATATATATTTTTAATTTTAATCATAATAAGTTTGAAGAAATATTTCACAAATATTCTTCGTCAAAAAAACAGAAGCTAAAATGAAGAATTAAATTAAAATGTATTTATTATTCTTCACAATAAAAAAAAAAAATAGCTTGAACATCGACTTGAATTGTCAGGAAAGAAGAGGAAGGAATTTAAAAGGTAAAAAGGTATATGTGTTTACAAATCCTACAATCATTTTTAAGGTTGTATTTTTTTCTCTTAAATTGTCTTTCTGAAAGTTATAAGAAGCAAAGTAAAAAAATAAATGAATTTATTTAAACAAGTGAAGACCAAGTCTTTAAAATATTTCCTTGGATTTTCAAATTCTATTTGACTTTTGTCTCTCTTAGAGTTAAAAATGTCGAGCAAAGCGAAACCAGCTTGCTAGTAAATAAATAAAATGTATGTTTTAAATAGGTTAAAATCCAATCTGCACTTTGTTTGAATATATAACAAATTGGACCAAGCTATATTTCTAACAAAGACAAATCATTATTTCTTCTAGATTTTCCAGAACTATTTTTTTTAAAAGATATTCAAAAGATTTAAATTTGATTCTAAAGATTTTCTAGATTTGGCAGAATAATTTTTTTGAATTTTAATCATAATAAGTTTGAAGAAATATTTCACAAATATTTTTCGTCCAAAAAACAGAAGCTAAAATTAAGAATTAAATTAAAATGTATTTATTATTCTTCACAATAAAAACATTTTTTTTTTTGCTTGAACATTGATTTAAATTGTCAGGAAAGAAGTGGAAGGAATTTAAAAGGTAAAAAGGTATACGTGTTTAAAAATCGTAAAATCATTTTTAAGGTTGTATTTTTTTTCTAAAATTGTCTTTCTGAAAGTTATAAGAAGCAAAGTAAAAAAAATTAATGAATTTATTTAAACAAGTGAAGGAGACCAAGTCTTTAAAATACTTCCTTGAATTTTCAAATTCTATTTGAGTTTTGTCTCTCTTAGAATTAAAAATGTCGAGCAAAGCGAGACCAGCTTGCTAGTAAATAAATACAATTTATGTTTTAAATGGGTTAAAATCCAATCTGCACTTTGTTAGAATATATAACAAATTGGACCAAGCTATATTTCTAACAAAGACAAATTATTATTTCTTGTAGATTTTCCAGAACAAAAATTTTAGAAGAAATTCAAAAGATTTAAATTTGATTCTAAAGATTTTCTAGATTTGCCAGAATCATTTTTTGGAATTTTAATCATAATAAGTTTGAAGAAATATTTCACAAATATTCTTCGTCAAAAACCAGAAGCTAAAATGAAGAACTGAATTAAAATGTATTTATTATTCTTCACAATAAAAAAAAGTTTTTTGCTTGAACATTGATTTAAATTGTCAGGAAAGAAGAGGAAGGAATCTAAAAGGTAAAAAGGTATATGTGTTTAAAAATCCTACAATCATTTTTAAGGTTGTATTTTTTCTCTAATATTGTCTTTCTGAAAGTTATAAGAAGAAAAGTAAAAAAATTAATGAATTTATTTAAACAAGTGAAGACCAAGTCCTTAAAATATTTACTTGGATTTTCAAATTCTATTTGAGTTTTGTCTCTCTTGGAATTAAAAATGTCGCGCAAAGCGAGACCAGCTTGCTAGTAAATAAATAAAATGTATGTTTTAAATAGGTTAAAATCCAATCTGCACTTTGTTAGAATATATAACAAATTGGACCAAGCTATATTTCTAACAAAGACAAATCATTATTTCTTTTAGATTTTCCTGAACAAAAATTTTAAAATAAATTCAAAAGATTTAAATTTGATTCTAAAGATTTTCTAGATTTGCCAGAATCATTTTTTTGAATTTTAATCATAATAAGTTTGAAGAAATATTTCACAAATATTTTTCGTCAAAAAAACGGAAGCTAAAATTAAGAATTAAATTAAAATGTATTTATTATTCTTCACAATAAAAATTTTTTTTTTTGCTTGAACATTGATTTAAATTGTCAGGAAAGAAGTGGAAGGAATTTAAAAGGTAAAAAGGTATATGTGTTTAAAAATCCTAAAATCATTTTTAAGGTTGTATTTTTTTTCTAAAATTGTCTTTCTGAAAGTTAGAAGAAGCAAAGTAAAAAAAATTAATGAATTTATTTAAACAAGTGAAGACCAAGTCCTTAAAATATTTCCTTGGATTTTCAAATTCTATTTGAGTTTTGTCTCTCTTGGAATTAAAAATGTCGAGCAAAGCGAGACCAGCTTGCTAGTAAATAAATCAAATTTAAAAAATAGAGGCAGCTCACTGGTAAGTGCTGCTATTTGAGCTATTTTTAGAACAGGCCAGCGGGCGAGTCATCTGGTCCTTACGGGCGACCTGGTGCCCGCGGGCACCGCGTTGGTGACCCCTGCTATACAAGAACACATATACACCCTACTGCGCGTTGAATCTTATGAAAGATGTACGAACTAGGTTATATTCTGGTGCATTTAAAAATCTATTAAAACGCATCAGCAGTAAAACATATCTTATGTGGTACTAGGGCTGGGCGATATATCAAATATATTCGATATATCGTGGGTTTGTCTGCGTGCGATATAGAAAATGTCTATCGTGAGTATTCAAGTATACGTTCTCACGCAATTGCTTTGAGCTGCGGGCATTACACTACAGGCGTTTGCCACTCTTTCTTTTCTCTCCTTCTCACAGAGACATGAAACAAGCGCACCTTCATACATACGTCACATACTGTCGCGCGTGCAACGCCATACGCCCTCGCGGAGCAGAGATGTAGCGGCATGGGTAACGTTAGCTGTGATGCTAGCGGAGCGGTGCGAGTGGTAATTCGAGAGAAAGAAGGTCCGAATCAAATTAAGGAAGAATAATTCATTACTAAGAAAAACAACAGGGGGTCCATCGTCTGGCGGTGGTTTGGCTTCAAGCGGGAAGATGTCGAGCAGACAACCGTAATATGTCAAGTATGCGGCAAAAGCATTGCTACAAAAAGTAGCCGCACTTCAAATTTGTCACCTGCTGATTTGCAAATCCTTTTCAACTCATATTTGTCATGGTTCACGTCTTGGACCATGTCATGTTCTGTTTTAATTCTGTTTTGTTATCACAGCCAGTTTTGTATTTGACGTCTTTAGTTCCCGGTTGCCTAGTTACGCATTTAGTGTCACCTGTTTCTGGTTTTTGATTACGCGCACCTGCCCCTGATGATATCTGCCCCTATATAAGCCTGTCTTTGTTTGCCTTTCGTTCTCGGAGTATAGTTTGCCTCACGCAACAGATGACGTCGCATTCCCGCATTGTGGTAAAGTACTTTTGTTATTCGATTAGCTTCCAGGCTATTTTGTTTATTTCCTTGTCCCTAGTTTGGATACTATCGCTTTCTGTTCTTTCTAACTCCTATGCTAAGTTCTGTTGGTTTGTCTATAGTGCCTTGTGCAAGTGTTTTTGTTATTAGTTTGTTTTTGTAGTCAGAAATAAATCATCATTCCTACCATTACGCTGTGTTCCACCTCCGCTGCACCACGAGAACGCAAACACACGCCACGATGCCACCTAGATGTCACAATATTCAATTAAATAAACGGCAAAAACAAGATATTTAATGTTCGAAATGGTAAACTTTGTTATTTTTTGCAAATATTAGCTCATTTGGAATTTGATGCCTGCAACATGTTTCACAAAAGCTGGCACAAGTGGCAAAAAAGACTGAGAAAGTGGAGGAATGCTCATCAAACACTTATTTGGAACCTCCCACAGGTGAGCAGGCTCATTGGGAACAGGTGGGTGCCATGGTTGGGTTTAAAAGCAGCTTCCATGAAATGCTCGGTCATTCACAAACAAGGACGGGACGAGGGTCCCCACTTTGTGAACAAATGTGTGAGCAAATTCTCCAACAGTTTAAGAACATTTCTCAACCAGCTATTGCAATAAATTTAGGGATTTCACCATCTACGCTCCTTAATATCATGAAAAGGTTCAGAGAATCTGGAGACATCACTGCACCGTTAGTGATGACAGTAGGGACTTTCAATCCCTCGAGCGGTACTGCACCAAAAAGCGACATCAGTGTGTAAGACCTTCTGGAGGAAAGTTCTGTGGTCGGATATACCCAGCAATATGTTTAGAGGAGAAAAGGTGAGGCCTTTAATCCCAGGAACACCACATCTACCGCCAAGCATGGTGTTGGTAGTATTATGCTCTGCGCCTGTTTTGCTGTCCATGTAACTGGTGCTTTAAATGGGATTATAAAAAAGGAGGATTACCTCCAAATTCTTCAGGACAAGCTAAAATCATCAGCCCGGAGGTTGGGTCTTGGGCGCAGTTGGGTGTCCCAACAGGACAATGACCCCAAACAGACGTCAAAAACTGTAAAGGAATGGTTAAATCCGGCTACAATTAAGGTTTTAGAATGGTTTTCCCAAAGTCCTGACTTAAACGTGTGGACAATGCTGAGGAAACAAGTCCTTGTCAGAAAACCAACACATTTAGCTGAACTGCACCAATTTTGTCAAGAGGAGTGGTCAAAAATGCAAGCAGAAGCTTGTGGATGGCCACCAAAGGCGCCTTATTGCAATGAAACTTGCCAAAGACATGTAAGCAAATATTAACATTGCTGTACGTATACTTTTGACCCAGCAGATTTGCTAGATAGATAGCAAATATTTTAATGTCTAGCATTAAAAGATTACAGTTGGTACAAAATGCGGCTGCTAGACTTTTGACAAGAACAAGAAAGTTTGATCATATTACGCCTGTACTGGCTCACCTGCACTGGCTTCCTGTGCACTTAAGATGTGACTTTAAGGTTTTACTACTTACGTATAAAATACTACACGGTCTAGCTCCAGCCTATCTTGCCGATTGTATTGTACCATATGTCCCGGCAAGAAATCTGTGTTCAAAAGACTCCGGCTTATTAGTGATTCCTAGAGCCCAAAAAAAGTCTGCGGGCTATAGAGCGTTTTCCGTTCGGGCTCCAGTACTCTGGAATGCCCTCCCGGTAACAGTTTGAGATGCTAGCTCAGTAGAAGCATTTAAGTCTCACCATAAAACTCATCTGTATACTCTAACCTTTAAATAGACCTCCTTTTTAGACCAGTTGATCTGCCGCTTCTTTTCTTTCTCCTATGTCCTCCCCTCCCTTGTGGAGGGGGTCCGGTCCGATGACCATGGATGAAGTACTGGCTGTCCAGAGTCGAGACCCAGGATGGACCGCTCGTCGGGACCCAGGATGGACCGCTCGCCTGTATCGGTTGGGGACATCTCTACGCTGCTGATCCGCCTCCGCTTGAGATGGTCTCCTGTGGACGGGACTCTCGCTGCTGTCTTGGATCCGCTTGAACTGATCTCTCGCGGCTGTGTTGGAGCCACTATGGATTGAACTTTCACAGTATCATGTTAGACCCGCTCGACATCCATTGCTTTCGGTCCCCTAGAGGGGGGGGGGTTGCCCACATCTGAGGTCCTCTCCAAGGTTTCTCATAGTCAGCATTGTCACTGGCGTCCCACTGGATGTGAATTCTCCCTGCCCACTGGGTGTGAGTTTTCCTTGCCCTTTTGTGGGTTCTTCCGAGGATGTTGTAGTCGTAATGATTTGTGCAGTCCTTTGAGACATTTGAGATTTGGGGCTATATAAATAAACATTGATTGATTGATTGATAGATAGATAGATAGAAGGTGTCACACCGCGGTGAGGGAAGTCTTGTTTGTTTTTCTGTCTTGTGATCAATGAATTTTATTTTGAAAAGCTACCCTCTTGTTTCAGATCACGGGTCCTTACTCTTGTGTCACCAGTCTAACGTCATCCTTGATTCCTGATCGTTTCCACCTGTTTCCCATCACTCCCACATCCTATTTAAGCTGACTTCTCCGTTTGTCCTTTGCCAGATCGTCTCGTCTATCGTGCCTTTCTAGCGTCCACGTCCATGTCCTTGGTTCCCTCCTTGCCTTGCTCCTGTTTTTTCTCGTTCTCCCTAATTTTTGATCATAGCAGTTATTTTTTGCTGAAATTTTGTGTTTACTTTTTTCCTCCTTCCGAGCGTCCTTAGTTTTCCTCCGTCGACCTAATTGGTGAGTTTTTTGTTATTCCAAATTTCGTTTTATTTCCTCATTGATTGAGTGATTTTTTGTTTATTCATAGGTATTGTATTTGTATATATTATTAGAGTTTATTTTTCCTCCTATTGGAGCGCTTTTTGTTAATTCTTCTTGGTATTCTATTTTTGTTAGGTTATTTTCTTAAAGTAGTATTCCTCCTTATTTTTTGGAGTGATTTTTTGAGTCAAGTGTTTATCCTCAGATTTATTTTCCGTATGTTGTATAAATTTTTGTGAAATACTTTTTTTACCGGAGGTTGAAAAGTTATTTCAAAACAAAAGCTGTTATTTTTGGAAACTTCCTCTCTGCATCTGGGTCCTCTCATTTCCAAGTCGTAACAGATGGTACTTTATTGATTCCTTCAGGAGAGTTCCTTCAGGAAAATTAATGTTTTGCTCACCTTTTCAGTAGAGCCATAATAAATTCATAAAAGGACCAAACTTCATGACATTATATTCTTTACAACCGTATGAAAACTTTTAAACGTGACTGTATGTATTTATATGTGTATACATACAGGCCAAAAGTTTGGACAAACCTTCTCATTCAATGCGTTTTCTTTATTTGCATGACTATGTACATCAGACCTGGGCAAATTATGGCCCAGGGGCCACATGCAGCCCGTTAAGCTTTTCAATCTGGCCCGCCGGACATTCCCCAAAAATTTACCGTTGTGATGTGCAGTGATGTTTTCTAACGACCGTAAGTCTTGAACTATACAAAGTAGTTCAATGGTTACTATGGTAATCTAATTAGTTACTATGGTAATCTATGTCACAGCAGCTCAGATGAGCCACCAAGCAGTGTGGGCGGGAAGCGTTTCCACAGACGTAGAAGGAGATTTTCACAACAAAGTTCTAAAGCTTAGTGATATATCAGATTGTAGGTGGGTTTGTTTTGTACCCTTCGTGTTCATATTTCACTGTTTGTTGCATTTTTGTTGCGTTTCACTTAATTGTAAAATATGTCGATCGAAAGGGGGTGTGACGTTCACATTTTGTCAATATTCAGTGTTTTATCCTTCATAGAAAAATATAAAATTCCATTATGTTTTTTAATGCGGTCTGTCATAACGTTTTTAGCATTCATTCAGACACTATTGTGAAGTTTTATATTAGTGTTCCTAAAAATAGATGTACCAGCCCTTAGACACATACTTTTCTCTAAATATGGTCCCCGAGTCAAAATAAATGCCCAGGCCTGATCTACATTAAAAATTGTCACTGAAGGCATCAAAACTATGAATGAACACATGCGGAGTTATGTACTTAACACAAAAAGGTGAAATAACTGAAAACATGTTTTATATTCTAGTTTCTTCAAAATAGCCACCCTTTGCTCTGATTACTGCTTTGCACAGTCTCGACTGAAGCTCTACATAAAACAAGAATGGGAAAGAATTCCACTTTCAAAGCTTCAAGAATTAGTTTCCTCAGTTCCCAAACGTTTATTGAGTGTTGTTAAAAGAAAAGGTGATTTATTTATTTATTTTTATTATCTTTCTAGCTATCATTATGTATACGTATCGTTGCATTTGAACAACTTTATTGTTGATAATAGAGGTAATCTATTGGTTTTGTTCATGATCAATAGCGCTTTTTCTATTGGTATTTGTATTGCTCCAGTTTTAGTGTAAAAATGCTCATTGTCATTATTATATTATTTATTTCACTAACTGCTTATTTGCTATCACTTTTACGATCATATTTGTACATATTATGTATGTGCTGGCTGCGATGAGGTGGCGACTTGTCCAGGGTGTACCCCGCCTTCCGCCTGATTGTAGCTGAGATCGGCGCCAGCGCCCCCCGCGACCCCAAAAGGGAATAAGCGGTAGAAAATGGATGGATGTATGTGCTGGTGTTGTTCTATAGTTGTTGTTGTTATTGTTGTATTTGCTGTTGTTGTTTTTGTCTCTCTGTCTAATCCCCCTCTTATCCCCACAATTTCCCCCTCTGTCTTCCTTTTTTTCTCTTTCTATCCCCTCCTGCTCCGGCCCGGCTGCACCAAATGATAATATAAATACATTTAATAAAGTCACATTCAAATAAGACAACAAGAGAAGTATCTTACACTTCTCTTTTGTAAAGTCAATCTGAACGGCCGATATGGGCATTTACATCAACTATATGATTTGCCTGAGAAGATGGACAGGACAAAAAAAAAAAAGAAAAGGTGATGAACAAGGGCATGTTCACAGTGGTGAACATGCCCTTTCCCAACTTCTTTGGCATGTTCACCACTGGGAACTGAGGAAACTAATTGTTGAAGCTTTGAAAGTGGAATTCTAAGTTAATGATTCTAAGGGAAATTCTAAGTTAATGATTATTTGCCAAAAAAAAAATGAAGTTTAAGAGTTTGAACATCAAATATCTTGTCTTTGTAGTGCATTCAACTGAATATGGGTTGAAAAGTATTTGCAAATCTAACACAGTTTCCCAACTTATATGGAAACAGAGTTTGTACAATGTAAATAGTAATGAAAATAAAGAAAACGCATTAAAATGAGAAGGTGTGTCCAAATATTTGACGTGTACTGTATATGTATACATGTATATATGTAGCGTTTGTCGTCTTTCTACTCATTTATATCTATGGGTGAAAGTCTTTTGTGTCCTTCGGGCCATCGCGTTCAGTAAAATGAATACCTGCGATTGTGTCATCAAATAGGCATTTATTATCGGAGGATGCATGAATGGTAAACTCACAGGCTGGTTGTGGTGAGTCTGGGGCAGCGGCGGCTGGTTGAAGAAGGCATACTGGGACAACTGCTGCTCGAGGTTCATGGCGTTGATGGCAACCTGGAAAACGGATACAACAAAGGTGGTTCAATTCACGTCTTGAGAGAGTACCTTATGTTTTTACTAGAGATGTCCGATAATAACGGCCGATAAATGCTTTAAAATGTAATATCGGAAATTATCGATATCGGTTTTGAAAATGAATGACTTTTTAAAACGCCGCTGTACGGAGCGGTATATATCCGGTAAAACACGGACATAGGGAGCAGTACAGAGCAGTTGCGTCTTCCAGTCCCACACACAACACAGGCGTTGACGACTGCAGCATGAGAGGTTTACTGGCGACGCTTGATGACCTCATCAAACCGCCATGAGCGTACCAGAACAACAAGAGTGTGTTGTTGCTGGTGCTGTAGTCGTGGCTATTAAGCCAGTTTGCTCGGTGACTGACTAACGACACCATGTCTATGGTTTGGGATTATTTTAAAGCAGACCTGGGCATTTATTTTGACTCGGGGGCCACATTTACAGAAAAAATTTGTCTGGGGGCCGGTACATGAATTGACTAACGTGGACCCCGACTTTAACAAGTTGAAAAACTTATTCGGGTGTTACCATTTAGTGGGCAATTGTACGGAATATGTACTGTACTGTGCAATTCACTAATAAAAGTGTCAATCAATCAATCAATACATATATTTTTAGAAACACTAATACAAAACTTCACAATAATGTCTGATTGAATGCTAAAAATATCATGACAGACCGCCTTAAAAAACATAATGGAATTTTAAATTTTTCTATGAAGGATAAAACACTGAATATTCACAACATATGCACGTCACACCCCTTTCGATCGACATAGTTTACAATTAAGTGAAACGCAACAAAAATGCAACAAACAGTGAAATATGAACGCAAAGGGTACAAAATAAACCCACCTACAATCTGATATATCGGATATATCACTAAGCTTGAGAACTTTGTTGTGAAAATCTCCTTCTACGAAAACAGCTTACTTTTTTACACAGCTAACACAAAATATGCAACATTTTCCCCAAAGAATATCTCAAAGTGGAATATTTAATGTGACATTATTGGAGCCTTGAATAGGTCAATAATTCATAATGTCATTGATTTTGATTCTCTACAAAATGCGAGTGGACCCCTGCCTGGTTGCCTGGATTTCGAACTACCTCACCGACAGGCCACAGAACGTCAGACTGAAGGACATCAAGTCTGACACTGTGATCAGCAGCACCGGAGCACCGCAGGGAACGGTGCTGGCCCCTCTTCTCTTCACTCTGTACACCGCTGACTTCTGCGACAAGTCAGAGCTGTGTCACATCCAGAAGTACGCGGATGACACAGCCATCGTCGGGTGCATCAGGGACGGCAGAGAGGAGGAGTTTCGGAACCTGGTGAGGGACTTTGTTGTCTGGTGCCACACGAACTTCTTGCAGCTCAATCCGTCAAAGACCAAGGAGCTGGTCATTGACTTTAGGGAGGTCGAGTCCACGGTCACAACCTATTGTGATCGAGGGAGTTGAGGTACAGACCGTGGACTCATTCAAGTCCCTCGGGGTTTGGATGGACAATAAGCTGGACTGGACTGTCAACACGGACCACCAGTACAAGAAAGGACAGAGCAGGCTGTACTTCCTCAGGAGACTGCACTCCTTCAACATTTGTAGAAAACTCCTGTGGATGTACTACCAGTCTGTGGTTGCCAGTGTTCTCTTCTACATGGTAGTGTGCTGGGGGGGCAGTACATCTAAGAAGGACAGCTCCAGACTTGAGAAACTGATCGGGCGGGCCGGTTCTACAATGGGAATGAAACTGGACTCACTGGTGACGGTGGCAGAGAAAAGAACTGTTGACAAACTAGTGAGCATCCTGGATGATGCAAGTCACCCTCTGCATAGCTTTATCAGTAGCCAGAGGAGCCTGTTCAGTGCTGGACTGCTTCATCCCAAGTGCAGGACTAATAGACTCAAAAACTCTTTGTCCCACACGCCATTAGACTGTACAACTCCTCTCTGGGGCAGAGGGCGGGGGGTACTAGGATGACAGGGGATGCAAAACAATAACAGTGCAATAAGTTTTCATAACATGGTCACTACTGCCTACTTTGTCTTGTTGTATTCTTATTTTACTGTTATAATTTTATTCCCATTGTTGCTTTTTATTTTTTATTCTTATTGTAATATTTCTCTATTTTGTTTCCATTTAAACCCCCGTTATTTACTTTTTTTAATTGATCTCAACTCTGTACACTGCTGCTGGAATTTTAATTTTCCTGAAGGAACTCTCCTGAAGGAATCAATAAAGTACTATCTATCTATCTATCTTATTATTTTTTAAAGAAAGAAACAGCCTGCATGGCAGCATTGTGTTACTAGAGTCAACATTGCAACATTTTCTTTTTACATTTCACCTGTTGGCTCTTTTATAACACTTTTTATTTATTTTTTTTTTAAATGGTATTTATACAATGTGCCATGGGGCCGTTAAAAAAATGCCATGTGGGCCGAAAATTGCCCCTGGGCCGCACTTTTAAATTGACCTCCTAAAGCTTTAGTAAAACTTGAAAATATTCCGATTCTGTCTCGGTGGTCCTTCTTACTCAGCATATATGTCATCAAAAGAAATTGGGATTGTACAGTAACTTAAATTCCCTGGGAGGAGGAACTGGTCCGACGCAACAGAACCTACCACATAGACATCCCCGATTGTTACACTTACAATACAGTATCACAAGGGGGTCTTGACTGTGGTGGTTATGGGCACACTCGTACCTGAGACAGGGGGAGTGGTGGAGATTTTGGCGAGAGCTGCAAGTTCTGGTGCTGGTGACAGTCTCCTGTGTTCTGGATGAGCGGAACCATGTTGTCCAGCTCGGACCGCATCTCCATGGTAACCGTGGCTTGAGAGGCGCTAACTCCTACCCAGCACGTTAAACACACAAAAAATGCACGTCATTGAGTTTTCTTACAACGGAAACACGTCCTGCATGAGGCTCGCGTACGACTGGGGCGGATACCTCGTATTCTATCCAGCGCCTGCATGCTGTGGTAGGAGCTGAACGCCACATCATCCAAGTCCAACGGGGTGGAGAGCGGAGGAGGGAACTGGATGTTTGTCAGGTCCGGCAGGGAACCGCCAGTGTTGTGGGCAACGGGTTTGAGGGTCAGATGCTGCTCCGAAGATGGGAATATGCTGCAACATGACATTGAAATAGACAAATATTTGAACTTGACAGCTTTGTTAATACAAACCCCGTTTCCGCACAAGTTGGGATATTGTGTTAGATGTAAATATAATCGGAATACAGTGATTTGCGAATGTTTTTCAACCCATATTCAGTTGAATATGCTACAAAGACAACATATTTGATGTTCAAACTAATAAAAACATTTTTTTTTGCAAATAATCATTAACTTTAGAATTTGATGACAGCAACACGTGACAAACAAGTTGGGAAAGGTGGCAATAAACACTGATAAAGTGATAAAGTGCCATGATTGGGTATAAAAACAGCTTCCCAAAAAATGCTCGGTCTTTCACAAGAAAGGATGGGGCGAAGTACACCCCTTTGTCCACAACTGTGTGAGCAAATAGTCAAACAGTTTAAGAATAACGTTTCTCAAAGTGCAATTGCAAGAAATTTAGGGATTTCAACATCTCCGGTCCATGATATCATCAAAATGTTCAGAGAATCTGGAGAAATCACTCCACATAAGCGGCACGGCCGGAAAACAACATTGAATGACCGTGACCTTCGATCCCTAAGATGCCACTGCATCAAAAACCGACATCAATATCTAAAGGATATCACCACATGGGCTCAGGAACACTTCAGAATACCACTGTCACTAAATACAGTTTGTCACTACATCTGTAAGTGCAAGTTAAAGGTCTACTATTCAAAGCGAAAGCCATTTATCAACAACCTCCAGAAATGCCGCCGGAAAAGTGGAAAAGTGTTCTGTGGTCTGACGAGTCCATATTTCAAATGGTTTTTGGAAATATTCAACATCGTGTCATCTGGACCAAAGGGGAAGCGAACCATCCAGACTGTTATCGACACAAAGTTGAAAAGCCAGCATCTGTGATGGTATGGGGGTGCATCAGTGCCCAAGGCATGGGTAACTTACACATCTGTGAAGGCACCATTAATGCTGAAAGGTACATACAGGTTTTGGAACAACATATGCTGCCATCTAAGCGCTGTCTTTTTCATGGACGCCCCTGCTTATTTCAGCAAGACAATACCAAGCCACATTCAGCATGTGTTACAACAGCGTGGCTTCGTAAAAAAAGAGTGTGGGTACTTTCCTGGCCCGCCTGCAGTCCAGACCTGTTTCCCATGGAAAATGTGTGGCGCATTATGAAGCATAAAATACGACAGCGGAGACCCCGGACTGTTGAACGACTGAAGCTCTACATAAAACAAGAATGGGAAAGAATTCCACTTTCAAAGTTTCAAAAATTAGTTTCCTCAGTTCCCAAACGCTTATTGAGTGTTGTTAAAAGAAAAGGTGATGTAACACAGTGGTGAACATGCCCTTTCCCAACTACTTTGGCACGTGTTGCAGCCATGAAATTCTAAGTTAATTATTATTTGCAAAAAAAATATAAAGTTTATGAGTTTGAACATCAAATATCTTGTCTTTGTAGTGCATTCAACTGAATATGGGTTGAAAAGGATTTGCAAATCATTGTATTCCGTTTATACTTTTATCTAACACGATTTCCCAACTCATATGGAAACGGGGTTTGTATTTAAGTAGAGCTCACACTTCTTTTTGAGCAATAAGTAAAGAGCTCTCTATTTTCATGACTGTATTTTAAAATGTCAATCATCTGTTGTGTGTATATCGAATATACTCAATATATCGTGGGTTTGTCTCTGTGCAATATAGAAAATGACTATATGGTGATATTCGAGTACACGATCTCACGCAGTTGCTTTTAGCTGCAGGCATTACACTACAGGCTCTTTCCACTCTTTCTTGTCTCTCCTTCTCACAGAAAGCCAAAACAAGCGCACATTCTAACGTACGTCACATACAGTCGCGCGTGTAACGTCATACGCCCTCGCGGAGAAGACAGGTAGCAGCTGTGGTGCTAACGGTGCGTTGCTAGTGGTAATACGAGAGGGAGAGAGGTGCCAATCTGGTAACAAATGAAGGAATAATTAATTCCCAGGAAAAACAGCAGGGGGGTCCATCGTCTGGCGGTGGTTTGGCTTCAAGCGGAAATATGTCAAACAGACATATGTGGTATGCGGCATAAGCGTTCCTGCAAAACGTAGCACCACTACTAATTTGTAGCATCATTTGAAAAGTCACCTGCTAGAGAATGAAGAGTGCTTACTCCGAATGTCAACATCTCCGGCCGGTGCCTTACCCACAAAATGCCGAAGCAACCATTTCCAGATCAACACCGTATGAAAAAGCTAGTCAACAACAGAAGGAGATGACGTCCGCAGGAACCTACCACATAGCCAAGGACATTTACTATTTGATTTTCTATTATACAGCTAATTTTTATTTGACAGTTATTGAAATATCTTGTGTGACATCATGCACAAAAGTGCACTTTACTTGTTTTGAACTATTGTAGTGACGTTCTGTACAAAAAGTGCACTTTAATTTAGTGTTGTTTTGATATGTCATCTTAGTGACATCATGCACAAAAGTGCACTAATAACTTGTTTTAAAATGTCTCTGACAATCTTGCACTTTCTGTTTTGGAAATGACTGCTTAATAACTGTTTAATAAATACACTTTTGGTCAATTGACTTCTGATTTCCTTCTCTGCATGAAAGTTTAAAATAAGTACATATTAATGCAGTATGAGAAGAATGTTTTAATGTAGACATAGAATCATCATACTGCTGGGATTATATGCATCAAGTGTTCATTCAAGGCTAAGGCAAAATATGGAGATATATAGGGTGTATCTTGACATGGCCTAAAAATATTGAGATATTAATAAAAGGCCATATCGCCCAGTGTACAGTGCGAGGAATATATCTGACAATTTGATTGATGCATAAAGTCCACCGTCTTGCAGTGAATCCGTTCGTTGACAATGAATTGTGGTTAGAAGTGACCACAGCACAGCATTTACTTATATGACCGAATCCAAACAACCTACCCTACTCATAGCGCAAAAAAATAAAGAGAGAGAACCCAACACAAAAAGTCAACAGACATGGTTTAACACAGTGCTTCTTAACCTTGTTGGAGGTATGGAACCCCGCCAGTTTCATATGAACCCTTCTTTGGTAAAAAAAAATACCAATTATTTTTTTTAAATTTAAGACAAAGTTGCACAAAATGAATTGTGCATAAACCACAATAAATCAAACGCCTGCAAATCAGATGGCAAAAATTAGAGGCAACATCGTTTCTGGGTTATCCATAATACGCCGATAGGGAGAAGTTTTTATTTACATGTAGAGTTGGGTGTGTCTTGACCTACGCCGATCCTTTGAGGCCGACTCACCGAACCCCTAAGGTTTGATCGAACCCAGGTTAAGAACCACTGGTTTGACCTGCTCAATGAACTTTGGCAATATTAAAAACAGCCAACCACTATAAACAAAGTAAATCAATTACAATGCAGATGGGACACGTGCAAAACTCTCCACACTTATCCATGTTTGGCTACAAGTTCGCGGGCCGGATCTGGCCCACAAACAGGTTTTAACCGGCCCGCAAGAAGAGTTTGCAATTCATTGGTATTGGGACAACACTAGTATGCACATAAAAAACAACAACTAAAATACTCACTGAATTCCAGGGACTTTGTAGGGTTTGGATCGAGAAACATCCTGAAAGGAGAAAAGATTGTGCATGTGACAAGGCGTGGACTTTGGTGCCGTTTGTTTTCCCGTGGTGCAAAGCGACTGGATCGGACACGATGTGAAGGTACTGACATCTTTTAATATTAATTCGAAAAAAAGGAACAAACGAAAGGCGCTTGCAGCAGAGGATCAAAAACTTGGCTAAGAAAACAAAACTATCACAAAGGCAAAACTATGGACATAAAACAAAACTTACAAACTGTGGCATGACTAACGAAAACTTACTTGGACCGAGAAAGAGCATGGCTCATCGGGATGGATGACATGGGAGTGTAGGAGGTGATGACTGCCTGGCAACTACAGGCTTAAATAGTGCTGTGATTATTGACAGGTGCGTGAGTCCAAACAAATGAGCCAGGTGAACCTATTGGTTGTCATGGAAACTAAAACAAACCAGGGTGCGCAAAAACAGGAACTAACTAAACAGAACATGATCACAAAGACATGACAGCATGTCCACCTTGAATTGTAACGACCAGCAGATTAAATGTGTTTAAGATAGGGATGTTCTCAACAGGGTTTTATTGCTGCCAATTCCCGTGCCGATTATCCATGATGAGATTGGCCAATACCAATATCGACACCAATACTGATATCAGTCTCGTGCATGGGCTGTTCATTTTCAAATGTATGTATGGTAAGTTCTTTTGAGAGAGTTATCTGTGTGTAATAGATTCAGCCTCGTCTTCCAGTGATAACCTTACTTCATTAAGATATTACAAACAATTTTAATTTATTTTCCGCAATGAAAGTGATTATTATTAGCTTAGTGGAGCAGTTTCACACTGCGTATGGAGACACATTATTAGCTAGTAGCTGCTTTGTCTAAAAATAAAGTGTCAGCCAGAGGGGATCGGTGTTTCTGATAGGCATTAAAATGCATGAATCTGCAATGGCGGAACAGCCCCAGTTTGAAACATGTCTGTGAGTGTTGATGGAGCACCTTTTCGCAGTCCCAGTCCTGATTTTGCTCTTCTTCTTCCGCCTCTTGTTTGACGGCTTCAGATCCGGGCACGGTTAATAAAAGAACTACAGAGATGGAGAGAAATACAAGGGATATCCTTTAACAAAAACTTATCAAGTTAAATGTCGGACACCAAAACAAATATGCCCCTAAATGGTTGTCGTCAGAAAAGCTTATCATGATACCATGACAGATGGCTTTCATTATCTCACCTATGATTGGATTTTAGGATACATGCACACTTTTAGAAGGATTGTTTAGTTTTGTGTTTAGCTATAGCTTTACCTGCCAATTTTGTTTATAGAGCCTCATTTAAACTGTAAAATAACCAACTAAAACAGTCAACTCGAGGTGGGGAAATACAAACCCCAAAACCAGTGAAGTTGGCACATTGTGTAAATGGTAAATAAAAACAGAATACAATGATTTGCTAATCCTTTTCAACTCTTATTCAGTTGAATAGACTGCAAAGACAAGATTGTTAACGTTCGAACTGGAACACTTTATTTTTTGCAAATATTAGCTCATTTGGAATTTGATGCCTGCAACATGTTTTGAAAAAAGCTGCCAGAAGTGGCAAAAAAGACTGAGAAAGTGGAGGAATGCTCATCAAACACTTATTTTGAACATCTCAGAGGTGAACAGAGGTGTGGGGCGGCATAGCTCGGTTGGTAGAGTGGCCGTGCCAGCAACTTGAGGGTTGCAGGTTCGATTCCCGCTTGTGCTATCCTAGTTACTGCCGTTGTGTCCTTGGGCAAGACACTTTACCCACCTGCTCCCAGTGCCACCCACACTGGTTTAAATGTAACTTAGATATTGGGTGTCACTATGTAAAGCGCTTTGAGTCACTTGAGAAAAGCGCTATATAGGAAGAAAGAAAAAAAAAAAGAAAAAGAACAGGCTAATTGGAAACAGGTGGGTGCCATGGTTGGGTATAAAAGCAGCTTCCATGAAATGCTCAGTCATTCACAAACGAGGATGGGGCGAGGGTCACCACTTTGGGAACAAATGCGTGAGCAAATTGTCCAACAGTTTAAGAACAACATTTCTCAATCAGCTATGCAAGGAATTTAGGGATTTCACTATTCAAGGTCTGTAATATCATCAAAAGGTTCAGAAAATCTGGAGAAATCACTGAATGCGAGCGATGATATTATGGATCTTTGATCCCTCAGGCAGTACTGCATCAAAAAGTGACATCAGTGTGTAAAGGATATCACCACATGGGCTCAGGAACACTTCAGAAAACCACTGTCAGTGACTACAGTTGGTTGCTACATCTGTAAGTTCAAGTTAAAACTTGACTATGCAAAGCCAAAAGCATTTATCAACAACACCCAGAAACGCAAACAAAGTGTAAAAGTGTTTGGTGGTCTGACAAGTCCACATTTCAAATTATATTTGGAAACAGAGGACGTGGTGTCCTCCGGAACAAAGAGGAAAAGAACCATTCGGATTGTTCTAAGCGAAAATTTGAAAAGCCAGCATCTGTGATGGCATGGGGGTGTATTAGTGCCCAAGGCATGGGTAACTTACCGGTCTGTAAACGCACCAATAATGCTGAAAGGTACATAAAGGTTTTGGAGCAACATATGTTGTCATCCAAGCAACCTCATCAAAGACGCCCCTGCTTATTTTAGCAAGACAATGCCAAGCCACGTGTTACAACAGCGTGGCTTTGTAGTAAAAGAGTGTGGGTACCATACTGGCCTGCCTGTAGTCTAGACCTGTCTCCCATTGAAAATGTGAAGCCTAAAATACCACGACGGGGAGCCCGGACTATTGAACAACTTAACCTGTACATCAAGCAAGAATGGGAAAGAATTCCACCTGAAAAGCTTCAAACATTGGTCTCCACAGTTCCCAAATGTTTACTGAGTGTTGTTAATAGGGAAGGCCATGTAACACAGTGGCAAAAATGCCCCTCTGCTGACTTTTTTGCAATGTGTTGCTGCCATTAAATCCTAAGTTAATGATTATTTGCAAAAAACATTTAGTTCATCAGTTCGAACATTAAGTATATTGTCTTTCCAGTCTATTCAATTCAATTGCAAATCATTGTATTCTGTTTTTATTTACGAAATACACAACGTGCCAACTTCACTGGTTTTGGGGTTTATACAATTAAACAAAGCTTGACTCATTCGGTGAAATTCAGTCACATACAGGAGGTGAGTATCTTGTAAACTAACGTGTTATATTAATCAATGCAGCCGTGACGCCGGGAGCATTAAAATAAAAATAAAAAGTAATTTACACCTCGCTTGGGCTGCAACTCCTGCGACCCGCCTGCGAAGGAGACCTGCTGGCAAGGAGCAAGCGTGCTCTGATGAAGTGCTGAGTCAGAGTTTGTCCTGCAGCGCAAGTGCACACCATCAAATCAGGCAGTGCAAACATTCAAGATGCCAAATGACAGCGGATACAGAAGGGGAAAGCATACAGAGTAATTATAGTAATCTTTGTAACAATGTAACTTTGACCCATGAAGTTATAAAGTACAATAGATCCAGTTTTCCTGAACAGAATGTGTGTTAAGTAGGGGTGTAACGGTACGTGTATTTGTATTGAACCGTTTCGGTACGGGGGTGTACCGAACGAGTTTCTAACCTAAAGTCTTAACAAGCTGCTTTGCTTCTTCTGTCTCCTACACAGCACCCGGCATTGTCCCACCCACACAACCATCTGATTGGTTACATATACAGCGGTAACAGCCAATCACCAGTGCGTATTCAGAGCGCATGTAGTAAATGCTTCAGCGTCGAGCAGATAGGTGTTTAGCAGGTGAGCATAAGGCAACGTACTCTCCCCAAATTATAAAAAACACCTCCCAGTCAACTACTACTAACATCACCATGAGCCCGTTGACCTTATAGAAACTTAAACTGCAGCTCAGCTCGCTCGCAGTCCTGGCTTGAGGTGAAGGCTAATTAGCTTTCAGCGTAACGTTAGCTCATTTTGGTGTGTGTGTGTGTGCGTTTTTTACGGACAGAAAAGCTTTGAATGGCAGGGTCCCTGCTATCACATGTTAATAAAAATATAACATTTACATAATACAAATCTACTACAGGCTTCCCAAATGCTGTGATAAATAAAGCATGATGAGTTGATTTGAAACTGTTTAATGTTGCACTTTTTATATTTAGAAGAAAAGTTTTCTCATTTTATTTCATCTGAGCAACAATTTGAGGCAGTTTAATGTGGATAAACGTGAGCAGAATTATTATAGTTTTCCCAATGTCAAAAGGATAAAGCCATTCTTTACAAATTTGAAAAATAAATAACCCAAACATTTATATTTTGTAGTTTTCTTACTCTACCGAAAATGAACCGAACCGTGATCTCTAAACCGAGGTACGTACCAATCTAAATTTTTGTGTACCGTTACACCCCTAATATACACATATATATACACACACATATATATACATACACACATACATTTACTCACACATATGTACACAGACACACACACACACACATATATATATACACACACACACACACACATATATACGTATATACATATACACATACATATACATACAGTATATATATACACATACATACATATACATACAGTATATATATACACACATACACACACATATATATATATATATATATATATATACACACACGCACAGACACACGTATACATATATATACATATATATGAATACTAGTGTATATATTATAAATATATATATATATATATATATATATATATATATGTATGTATATATATATATATATACACATACAAATATATATACATACACACATACATATACATAGTTTATTGTTTACAAATTTGGTAAATGAATAACCAAAAAATGTATAGTTTGTTGTGTTCTTACTGTACCGAAAATTAACCGAACCGTGACCTCTAAACCGAGGTAAGTACTGAATCGAATTTTTTGTGTACCGTTACACCCCCCCTAGTGTTAAGTCATTGAAACTAATCCAGGTTGCTTTCAGACTAGCAACCTTTGGTCTGTATTCCCTTGATTGATAAAAACAATCAGTTACCTCAACCTGTCTTCAAATAATCATGTATTGTATGCGGTTAGACTATCAGGACCTCTTGTATAAAACAACTTGCTCGGGAATTTTGCATTAAAAGGACTTGGTTATTTTTTTGGTCTCCTTTCGTGTATTAAATTGTGCAATTTTTTTTATCAAAGTGGTCTATTATCTATTTGTATGAGCCTAAATGCAGTTTAAGTTCATTTACATTTTTTGGAAGGTGCTTTATGTTTATTCAGATAAAATGGGACTATTTACTTTAGATGAATGCTTAGAACGGGGGTGAGCAAGCCGCATGTGGCTCATTAGCACCGCCCTAGTGGCTCCCTAGAGCTTTTTCAAAAATGGAAATATAATTTGTTGTTTTAATAATGTTTCCGTAGGAGGACAAACATGAAACAAACCTTCCTAATTGTTAGAAAGCCCACTGTTCAATATGTTTGTGTTTATGCTTCACTGATGACAGCATTTGACCAGCGCCGTCGTGTCCTACTAATTTTGACGGTCCTTGAACTCACCGTAGTTGTTTAACATGTACAACTTTCTCCAACGCTGCCACAGAAAGACGTGTTTAATGCCAATCCTTCTTTGTCTCATTTTGTCCACCAAATGTTTGATGCTGTGCGTGAATGCACAAAGGTGAGCTTTGTTGATGTTATTGACTTGCGTGGAGTGCTAATACTCCATGCTAACAAGCTATTTAGGTTAGCTGTGTGTGCATATTGCATCATTATGCCTCGTTTATAGGAATATTTGAGTTCATTTAATTTCCTTTACTTATGTCCTCTGTGTATTTAATTTATATTTGCATGTCTCATGGTACATTATTTGTATGTAATATTGGCTACATTTCGGATTGTGTGCCTTGTTGTTCCAGACCACAGCAAACATTATCATGTTGTTCCAGACCACAGCAAACGTCACCCAGCTTGCAAAGATTGTATGAAATCCATTAGAAGAAGACAGCCTGTCCTTTCCTTTAACTTGGACACACACATCTATAACTTTGGCAGTTTTAAGCCCGTCATTTCCAGGAGTTATCTCACCCTCTGAGACACTTACTTGTATGTATTGCCTTCATTATAACACTTGCATATTGCTTTTAACTTTTTGCGGCTCCAGACAGATTTGTTTTTTGTCTTTTGGGTCCAATTTGGCTCTTTCAACATTTTGGGTTGCCGACCCCTGGCTTACAGTAATTATAAGGCTCAGTTTATTTTTTAATTATTACATTTGTCTAAATCAAACCTGGGTAAATTAAGGCCCGGGGGCCACATGCGGCCCGTTGAGCTTTTCAATCTGGCCCGCCGGACATTCCCAAATATTTTTTTTAGATCTTTAAGATGGAAAGTGTAGCTGCCATTATGATGTGCAGTCATTTTTTGTAACGAACGTTAAGTATTCAACTATACAAAGTATTTCAATGCTTGGAATCTGCGCTTATGGACTATATACCAGTTACTACCGTCATCTAATTAGTTACTATGGTCATCTATGTCTCAGCAGCTCAGACGAGGCACTAAGCAGTGTGGGCGGGAAGCGTTTCCACAGACGCCGAAGGAGCTTTTCACAACAAAGTTCTAAAGCTTAGTGATGTATCAGATATATCAGATTATATGTGAGTTTATTTTGTAACCTTTGTACATATTTCACTTTTTGTTGCAATTTTGTTGCGTTTCACGCGATTGTAAAATATGTGGACCGAAAAGGAGTGTCACATTCATATTTTGTCAATATTCAGTGTTTTATCCTTCATAGAAAAATGTAAAATTCCATTGCGTTTTTTAAGGCGGTCTGCCTTAACGTTTTTAGAATTGTGGACGATGGCGTGGACTATGGTGTGGTTTGTTTTCCCGTGGTGTATTTTTCACCTGGCTCATTTGTTTGGACTCACGCACCAGTCAATAATCACAGCACAATTTAAGCCTGTAGTTGCCAGGCAGTCAGCCTTCATGCTTTTCATGTTACAGTAAGTGTTTTCGTTTTTGTAGTCCGTACTTCTGCCATTGTGCAAGTTTTTGTTTTCAGAGCCAAGTTTTGAACCTCTGCTGAAAGCGACTTCCGTTTGTTCCTTTTTTTTGAGTTAATAATAGTACAGGGGTCACCAAAGCGGTGCCCATAAGGACCAGATGAGTCGCCCGCTGGCCTGTTCTAGGAATAGCTCAAATAGCAGCACTTACCAGTGAGCTGCCTCTATTTTTCAAATGTTATTTATTTACTAGCAAGCTGGTCTCGCTTTGCTCAACATTTTTAATTCTAAGAGAGACAAAACTCAAATAGAATTTGAAAATACAAGAAAATATTTTAAAGACTTGGTCTTCACTTGTTTACATAAATTCATTTATTTTTTTACTTTGCTTCTTATAACTTTCCGAAAGACAATTTTAGAGAAAAAAAAAAACTTTAAAAATGATTTTAGGATTCTTAAACACATATACCTTTTTACCTTTTAAATTCCTTCCTCTTCTTTCCTGACAATTTAAAACAATGTTCAAGTATTTTTTTATTTTTTTATTGTAAAGAATAATAAATACATTTTTATTTAATTCTTCATTTTAGCTTCTGTTTTTTCGACAAGGAATATTTGTGAAAAATTTCTTCAAAATTTTTATGATTAAAATTGAAAAAAATTATTCTGGCAAATCTCGAAAATCTGTAGAATCAAATTTAAATCTTATTTCAAAGTCTTTTGAATTTCTTTCAAAATTTTTGTTCAGGAAAATCTAGAAGAAATAATGATTTGTCTTTGTAAGAAATATAGCTTGGTCCAATTTGTTATATATTATAAAAAAGTGCAGATTGGATTTTAACCTGTTTAAAACATGTCATCAAAATTCTAAAATAAATATTAATCAGGAAAAATTACTAATGATTTTCCATACCTTCTTTTTTAATTTTTTTCAAAAAAAATTTGAATTAGCTAGTTTTTGTCTTCATTTTTTGTCGGTTGAATTTTGAATTTTAAAGAGTCGAAATTGAAGATAAACTATGTTTCAAAATTTTATTTTCATTTTTTTCGTGTTTTCTCCTCTTTTAAACCGTTCAATTAAGTGTTTTTTCATCATTTATTCTATACAAAAAAGGTTCCGTAAAAGGAAAAAAAATGTACGACGGAATGACAGAAAGATATACCCATTTTTTTTATACATATAGATTTATTTACTAAAGGAAAATTGAGCAAATTGGCTATTTCTGGCAATTTATTTAACTGTGTATCACACTGGTAGCCCTTTGCATTAATCAGTAACAAAGAAGTAGCTCTTGGTTTCAAAAAGGTGCTGACCCCTGGTGTAGACTATGGCGTGGTTTGTTTTCCCGTGGTGCATTTTTCTCCTGGCTCATTTGTTTGGACTCACACACCTGTCAACAATCACAGCACTATTTAAGCCTGTAGTTGCCAGGCAGTCAGCCTGGCGACATCACCTTCTACTCACCCTTGATACCCCATTGATTGCTCACTTCTTGCCATAGATTCATGCTTTTCACGTTACAGTAAGTGTTTTTGTTTCTGTAGTCCGTAGTTCTGCCATTGTGCGAGTTTTGGTTTTCAGAGCCCAGTTTTGAACCTCTGGCGAGAGCGCCTTTCGTTTGTTCCTTTTTTTTGAGTTAATAATAGAAGATGTCATTACCTTCACGCCATGTACGGTCCAGTCGCTTTGCATCACGGGGAAACAAACTGCACCATAATCCATGCCTCGATATATACGCACATATATAAATACACACATATATATATATATATATATATATATATATATATATATATATATATATATATATATATATATATATACACACAAGGTTTTATATATACATATATATATATATGTATGTATACATATATATATGGATGTATACATATAAGGGCTGCGAATCTTTGGGTGTCCCACGATTCTATTCAATATGGTTTCTTGGGGTCGCGATTCGATAATATATCGATTTTTTCGATTCAACGTGATTCTCGATTCAAAAACGATATTTTTACGATTCAAACCGATTCTGTATTCATTCAATACATAGGATTTCAGCAGGATTTACCCCAGTCTGTTGACATGCTAGCAGAGTAGTAGATTTAAAAAAACAAAACGCTTTTATAATTGTAAAGGACAATGTTTTATCAACTGATTGCAATAATTTAAATTTGTTTTAAATATTAAACAAACCAAAAATATGACTTATTTTATCTTTGTGAAAACATTGGACACAGTGTGTTGTCAAGCTTATGAGATGCGATGCAAGTGTAAGCCACTGTGACACTATTGTTCTTTTTTTTTATTTTTATAAATGTCTAATGATAATGTTGATAAAAGATTTTTAATCACTGCTATGCTGAAATTATAACTAATATTGATACTGTTGTTGATATTTATTTTTGTTTCACTATTGGTTTGTTCTGTGTCTCCTCTCAATTGCACTCTTTATTGCAGTTCTGAGTGTTGCTGGGTCAGGTTTGGTTTTGGAATTGGATTGCATTGTTATGGTATTGCTGTGTAGTGGTTTGTTGGATTGATAAAATAAATAAATAAATATACAATAATCAATTTTTTTTTAAATGACGATCGATTCTGAATCGCACAACATATTCGATTCGATTTTTTCCCACACCCCTAATATATATATATATATATATATATATATATATATATATATCTATATATATATATATATATACATACATACATATATAGGGGAGTAATCTTTTTTTTTTTTTTTAAAACAGTGCACCAATTCGAGAAATTTAAATCAGGCTTATGGGGTGTGACATAATTGACCCAGTTTTCCCAGTATGAAGTTAATTTCTCCAATTTATAATTAATAAAGGCAGTTATCTTCTCCATGTTATATATGTCCATTGTGGTTTCCATCCATTGCTTCAAAGTTGGGCTCATTACATTTTAAAGCATTTATCGGCCGATAAAATCGGACATCCCTATTGAGAACTAAAGGAAAAATTCCCCAAAAAGTGCAGTTCCCCTTTAAATGTGTATTTATGTAAAAAAATTAAATAAAATGTTTTCATGTTAAAATAAAAAAACGTATTTTGAAGGTGTGGCAGCATTTATCTTGATGGTTGACACGTAGAGGACAACCTGCTCTACACTGGCAACTCTCCATAATGGGATATTTGGGGGTGTACTCACTTTTGTGGGGTACTACTGCACATACTGTCGTGTGAATATGAATCCAAAGCAGCTGTAATTCCCAGAGAGTCAACTGTGCACGGAAAAAGGAAACACAATCATGTCGGGAGCCTCTCACCTCCTCCAGCTGGTATCAGGTGGTGGGGACAGATACACCGAGCCGTACGGACAGCTGTCAATGTGACACTGACGGTTAAAAAAAAATAAAAAAAATACAGTTGGAAGACAGCAGAGAACATTCCCAATCCTAGGACAGAGTTAAAGGATATTTGGCGTCCGTGCTTGTCGAGGGTGAGGGGTTTTCGATGGGGCGATGGGATTCGGTTCCTGTAGACTCTGTCGACAAGCCCGTGGTGCCGCGACGATGCGTTCATGTCCATCCCTGCAGTCTAATAACAGGAACATATTGGAGAGGAGTTATTGCTTTAATACTTTTTGCTGTAGGACACAAATAATTCAGGCGGTGTACACTATGTGAGTAATAGTGCAGTCATCAAATTATTTAGATGAATCAGGGTTGCTTGGGAATAATTTCCATTAATTGTGTGAATGCTCCTAAGTTGTTTTTTGAAGTGGAAAAATTCCCGTTTTTTCCCGAAATTCCGTTATACCATTTCTTAATTCAACATGTTACTACTTCAGCATTTTTGGGAAATTCCCATTGAAATCAATAGGACATTTTTCAAAGTTCCACAACTCCCACATTTTTCACCTGATTCAAACCTTTCCAACTTCAAATTGTTCAGCCTATTCGGGCATTGCGGGCTTTCGCTTGACAAATTCCAACAATTCCCAGATTTCCCAGAATTCCAGGCCTTTTTTCCCATTCAAAATGAATTGGCCATTTTTCAAACTTTCACCATTTCCAAATTTTTTAACCCATTCAAACCATTTCATCTTCAACACATTCCATCATCCTCGAAATGTACACTTCCTTTTTTTCGAAATTCCCAAAAATTTCAGGACCTTGACAAATTCCAACAATTCCCAGATTTCCCAGAATTCCAGGTTTTCCGGGGCATTTTTCTGATTCAAAATGAATTGGCCATTTTTCAAACTTTCACCATTTCCAAATTTTTCAACCGATTCAAACCATTTCACCTTCAACACATTCCATCATCCTCGAAATGTACACTTCCTTTATTCAAAGTTCCAAAAAATTTCAGGATTTTCCAGAATTCCTTGTTTCCAAAGTTGTATTTCCACCTTTTTTTCCTCCCACATTTTTCAACCCACATCAACCGTTCCACCGTCAAAATTAATTAGGAAAAAAAACTAAGTTGGTTTTTGAACTGGAAAAATTCCTGTTTATTTCCCCGAAATTCCAGGAATTCTGTAATACCATTTCTTAATTCAACATGTTATTACTTCAACACCAACCATTTCAACTCATTCAAACCATTGAATTTTTTTTAATCATTTTCAGAAAAATTCCAGCTTTTCCCGAAATTCACAATTTTTGGGGAAATTCCATTTGAAATCAATAAGCCCTTCTTTAAAGTTCTACAACTCCCATATTTTTCATCTGATTCAGACTGTTTTCTGGGACATTTTTCCCATTGAAAATGAATTGGCCATTTTTCAAACTTTCACCATTTTCAAATTTTTCAACCGTTTCAAACCATTTCACCTTCAACACAGTCCATCATCCTCGAAATGTACACTTCCTTTTTTTCGAAGTTCCAAAAAATTTCAGGATTTTCCAGAATTCCTTGTTTCCAAAGTTGTATTTCCACCCTTTTTTCCTCCCACATTTTTCAACCCACATCAACCGTCAAAATTAATTAGGAAAAAAAACAAAGTTGGTTTTTGAACTGGAAAAATTCAATTTTTTTTCCCGAAATTCCAGGAATTCTGGAAGACCATTTCTTAATTCAATATGTTATTACTTCAACACCAATCATTTCAACTCATTCAAACCATTTAAGTTTTTTTTTATAATTTTCAGGAAAATTCCAGCTTTTCCCGAAATTCACAATTTTTTGGGAAAGTCCATTTGAAATCAATGGGACATTCGTCAACGTTCCACAACTCCCATATTTTTCATCTGATTCAAACTGTTTTCTGGGACATTTTTCTCATTGAAAATGAATTGGCTGTTTTTCAAACTTTCACCATTTCCAAAATTTTTCAACCGATTCAAACCATTTCACCTTCAACACATTCCATCATCCTCGAAATGTACACTTCCTTTTTTCAAAGTTCCAAAAAATTTCAGGATTTTCCAGAATTCCTTGTTTCCAAAGTTGTATTTCCACCTTTTTTTCCTCCCACATTCTTCAACCCACATCAACCGTCAAAATTAATTAGGAAAAAAAACAAAGTTGGTTTTTGAACTGGAAAAATTCCTGTTTATTTTCTGAAAATCCAGGAATTCTGTTATACCATTTCTTAATTCAACATGTTATTACTTCAACACCAACCATTTCAACTCATTCAAACCATTGAAGTTTTTTTTATCATTTTCAAAAAATGTCCCGCTTTTTTCCGAAATTCACAATTTTTTGGGAAATTCCATTTGAAATCAATGGGACATTCTTCAAAGTTCCACAACTCCCATATTTTTCATCTGATTCAAACTGTTTTCTGGGACATTTTTCCCATTGAAAATGAATAGGCCGTTTTTCAAACTTTCACCATTTCCACATTTTTCAACCGATTCAAACCATTTCACCTTTAATACATTACACCGCCCTGGAAAATTAAACTACCTTTTTTCCAGGTTCAAAAATATTCCAAGAGTTTTCAAAATTCCTGGTTTCCAAAGCCCTATTTCCACTCTTTTTTTCTGGCAACTTCTTCTCCCACATTTTTCAACCCACATCAACGAATCCACCATCAAAACATTCCTCTTTATTAGGAGAAAAAAAAAAAAAGTTGTTTTTCCTAATTCAAGTTCAAAGTTTTTTGAAACTGGAAAAATTCCCGCGGCCCGGTACAAATTATAATTAATTAAATTTTTTCTTTGTCATGAAAAAGGGAGGTTTTTGACATGAAAAGGGGAGGTGTTTTGGATTGGTGCACTAATTGTAAGTGTATCTTGTGTTTTTTATGTTGATTTAATAAAAAAAAATACAAAAATTCCCAAAAATATATATATATATATATATATATTTTTTTTTTAATTAAAAAAAAAGAAAAAGAAAAAAAAAATTATTCTGCGGCCCGGTACCAATCGAGCCGGTGGTTGGGGACCACTGCCTTAGAACATAGGCTGAAACTGTAACTGAGTGTACAGCACAATGCGTCTCTCCTCATGAGCAAAATTCCACTCTGTTTCTGCTTGATTCCTTGCTTCTTGTCTCGTTTAATAGATAGTATGGTGTTTGAACCTGACAACTAAATAAAATCGCTTCGAGGTCGGTAAGCACAACCAAAATTATGCCGTACCGGGTTATAAGGCGCACTGTCAAGTTTTGAGAAAAAAAAAAGGATATTAAGTGCGCCTTCTAGTCTGGAAAAATACGGCACTTATGTCAACAGATCATCGAATCATGCAAAAGTGAACAAAATCAGCCAACCTGAAAATAAAAATCCTCGCAGTTGTCTCCAATCTGATTGACGTTGGGCAAAGATCCTCCATAGTATGGCCCACGGTTCGGCCCGAGCTGCAAATACTGAGTCTTCTGCAACTGCAACTGAAAAAAAAGACAGAATACACACACACGTTACAGTCAGTCATAATAAGAATACGAAAAAACGCTACTGTACTCCAGTAATTGTGAAAGCAAAGTCCCCAAAGCCCTTGGATAATGTTTATTCCAAAATGGAACCCAGTTCCCTTGCCCATCAGGAAGACCATAACGCGGCTCGTTGAGCTTTTCAATCTGGCCCACCGGGGTTTCCCAAATAATTGTTTTATATCTTTAAGATGGAAAGTGTAGCTCCCATTATGATGTGCAGTGATGTTTTCTAATGACCGGAAGTCTTCAACTATACTAAGTCGTTGGTTGGAAATTCCATCATGTACTAGTTAACTATGGTCATCTAATTAGTTATTATGGTCACTATGAGGTATTTCAGATTGTAGGTGTTTTTTTTTTTTTTTACTATGTTTGTTGCATTTTGGTTGCATTTCGGTTGATTGTACAATATGTTGTCAATAATCAGTGTTTTATCCTTCATAGTTAATATTGTAAATCCCACATTCTTTATTTTCATGTACATTCTGGGTGTCTCATTCAGTAAAAAAATGTCAAATTCCGTTCTGTTTTTTAAGGCGGTCTGTTATAACGTTGTGGAGAGGCGGAGCCGGCAGTCCGACAGCGAGGCAGGGCACACGGTATCCCAGCCCAACATGGCAGCGAGGAGGCATGGCCGGCAGTCCAACAGCGAGGCAGGGCACGCCGTAGCCCGGGCCAAGACGGCGGCGAGGAGGCGTGGCCGGCGGTCCGATAGCGAGGCAGGGCACGCCGTAGCCCGGGCCAAGATGGCGGCGAGGAAGCGTGACCGGTGGTCCGACAGCGAGGCAGGGCACGCCGTAGCCCGGCCCAAGACGGCGGCGAAGAGGCGTGGCCGGCGGTCCGACAGCAAAGCAGGGCACACTGTAGCCCGGGCCAAGACGGCGGCGAGGAAGCGTGGCCGGCGGCCCGACAGCGAGGCAGGGCACACGGTATCCCAGCCCAACATGGCAGCGAGGAGGCATGGCCGGCAGTCCAACAGCGAGGCAGGGCACGCCGTAGCCAGGCCCAAGATGGCGGCGAGGAAGCGTGGCCGGTGGTCCGACAGCGAGGAAGGGCACGCCGTAGCCCGGCCCAAGATGGCGGCGAAGAGGTGTGGCCGGCGGTCCGACAGCGAGGCAGGGCACGCCGTAGCCCGGCCCATGAAGGCGGCAAGGAGGCGTGGCCGGCGGTCCGACAGCGAGGCAGGGCACGCCGTAGCCCGGCAGGGCACACCGTAGCCCAGCCCAAGATGTGGGTCGCACAGCTGGGCACATTTTAAAACTCCTTTCGCACTATATAAAAGGGCAGCAGCCGTAAACGCCGGGAGAAGAAACCGAGAGAGAAGGAGCCAGAAGCAAGCGGATGCTGAACGAGAGCGAGAGAGAGCCACAGGAAGACGGAGACGCACGCGACTGAAAAGGTGGAGCGGCAGACGAAGCAGAACACGGCAAGGCTGAAAAGCAACCCGTAGAGACTTTTAAAAGTCTAACCTGCGCCAAAATGTCCTTCCTTGGTGGTCCTGAGAACCCGCACGACAGCAAGAGACTGTCACGAACGTTTTTAGCTATAAATGGTAAACGGGTGATATCTGTATCGCGCTTTTCTACCTTCAAGGTACTCAAAGCGCTTTGACACTACTTCCACATTCACACACTGATAGCGGGAGCTGCCATGCAAAGGTGAAGTGTCTTGCTCCAGGACACAACAGACGTGACGTGGTTTGTCGAAGGTGGCAATCGAACCAGGAACCCTCAGGTTGCTGGCACGGCCGCTCTCTCAATCGCGCTGCGCCGTCCCCTATCCTTCTTAGCTTCCAATCATTATTGTGAGGTTTTGTATTAGTAATCCTAAACTGGCCCCAGACACACTTTTTTATCTAAATCTGCCCCCCCCCCCCCGAGTAAAGTAATTGCCCAGGCCTGCCCTAATGGGTCAATTAAATTTCCTCAAGCAAGCGGACTGTTGGCCGGGGCAGAACATCTCACGATAATGACTCCGCCTGTATCGCAGGCTCTATTTGGTTCAGCTTCCAACCTGAGAGTTCATTTCTTTGAAACACGTTCACCCCCCACTCTGTCGACAAAGGATTACATTTTATAAGATCGCCCGATCGGAAAGGGGCCGGTCCAAATCCTCTCAACCACAACAGAACACAGCAACAGAAGGTAAGAAGAGAGCGAGAGATTGAAACCGAAAGGGAGGGGGTGGGGGGCGGCATGAAAAAGGAGATACTGCCATGTACAAACCCCGTTTCCATATGAGTTGGGAAATTGTGTTAGATGTAAATTTAAACAGAATACAATGATTTGCAAATTATTTTCAACCCATATTTAGTTGAATGCACTACAAAGACTAGAAATTTGATGTTCAAACTCATAAACTTTATTTTTTTTTGCAAATAATAACTAACTTAGAATTTCATGGCTGCTACATGTGCAAAAGTAGTTGGGAAAGGGCATGTTCACCACTGTGTTACATCACCTTTTCTTTTAACAACACTTAATAAACATTTGGGAACTGAGGAAACTAATTGTTGAAGCTTTGAAAGTGGAATTCTTTCCCATTCTTGTTTTATGTAGAGCTTCAGTCGTTCGACAGTCCGGGGTCTCTGCTGTCGTATTTTACGCTTCATAATGCGCCACACATTTTCGATTGGAGACAAGTCTGGACTGCAGGGGGGCCAGGAAAGTACCCGCACTCTTTTTTTACGAAGCCACACTGTTGTAACACGTGCTGAATGTGGCCCGGCATTGTCTTGCTGAAATAAGCAGGGGCGTCCATGAAAAAGACGGTGCTTAGATGGGTTGCGCACGGCTATATGTTGTCCCAAAACCTGTATGTACCTTTCAGCATTAATGGTGCCATCACAGATGTGTAAGTTACCCATCTGTGCACTAATGCACCCCCATACCATCACAGATGCTGGCTTTTCAACTTTGCGTCGATAACAGTCTGGGTGGTTGGCTTCCCCTTTGGTCCGGATGACACGATGTCGAATATTTCCAAAAACAATTTGAAATGTGGACTCGCCAGACCACAGAACACTTTTCCACTTTGCATCAGTCCATCTTAGATGATCTCAGGCCCAGAGAAGCCGGCGGCATTTCTGGATGTTGTTGATAAATGGCTTTTGCTTTGCATAGTAAAGCTTTAACTTGCACTTGCAGATGCAGCGACGAACTGTATCTGGAGACAGTGGTTTTCTGAAGTGTTCCTGAGCCCATGTGGTGATATCCTTTAGAGATTGATGTCGGTTTTTGATACAGTGCTGTTTGAGGGATCGAAGGTCACGGTCATTCAATGTTGGTTTCCGGCCATGCCGCTTACGTGGAGTGATTTCTCCAGATTCTCTGAACATTTTGATGATATTATGGACCGTAGATGTTGAAATCCCTAACATTCTTGCAATTGCACTTTAAGAAACATCGTTCTTAAACTGTTTGACTATTTGCTCACACAGTTGTGGACAAAGGGGTGTACCTCGCTCCATCCTTTCTTGTGAAAGACTGAGCATTTTTTGGGAAGCTGTTTTTATACCCAATCATGGCACCCACCTGTTCCCAATTAGCCTGCACACCTGTGGGATGTTCCAAATAAGTGTTTGATTAGCATTACTTAACTTTATCAGTGTTTATTGCCACCTTTCCACAACTTCTTTGTCACGTGTTGCTGGCATCAAATTATAAAGTTAATGATTATGTTCAACAAAAAAAAAAGTTTATCAGTTTGAACATCAAATATGTTGTCTTTGTAGCATATTCAACTGAATATGGGTTGAAAATGATTAACAAATCATTGTACTCTGTTTATATTTACATCTAACACAATTTCCCAACTCGTATGGAAACGGGGATTGTAATTAGCCCATGCTTGCCTTTACCGCATGCCTTTGGTAAGCGCCGGAGTGAGAAGAGGTTTTAAATCAATTTGCGCCCCAGCAGCAATTCAAGAAAATACGGTATAATAATTTTTTTTTTAAACTTGGGACTTCCCGCGGGCCGGATTTTGGACGCTGGTGGGCGGTGGTTTGGAAACCCCTGATGTTAAACAATGTCAGCCAAGGGACGGCGTGGCGCAGTGGGAGAGTAGCCGTGCGCAACCCGAAGATCCCTGGTTCAATCCCCACCTAGTACCAACTTCGTCACGTCCGTTGTGTCCTGACACTCACCAGCACTCCTGATGGGTGCTGGTTAGCGCCTGGCATGGCAGCTCCTTCCATCAGTGTGTGAATGTGTGTGTGAATGGGTGAATGTGGAAGTAGTGTCAAAGCGCTTTGAGTACCTTGAAGGTAGAAAAGCGCTATACAAGTACAACCCATTTATTTATCTGAGGCAGTCATCAAAAGAGCCACATCTGGCTCTAGAGCAGGGGTGTCAAACTCAAATACAGAGTGGGCCAAAATTTTAAACGGAACAAAGCCGCGGGCCAATGTTGAACAAATTAACCTTTTAATAGTGAAGTGAAGTAAATTATATTTATATAGCGCTTTTCTCAAGTGACTCAAAGCGCTTTACATAGTGACACCCAATATCTAAGTTACATTTAAACCAGTGTGGGTGGCACTGGGAGCAGGTGGGTAAAGTGTCTTGCCCAAGGACACAACGGCAGTAACTAGGTTGGCACAAGCGGGAATCGAACCTGCAACTCTCAAGTTGCTGGCACGGCCACTCTACCAACCGAGCTATTCCGGGGACCCAAACAAGTTTTGCAATGAATATTGAACAAGCAAGGCTTAAATAGTGCAGCATGGTGGAACAGGGGTTAGTGCATCTGCCTCACAATACAAAGGTCCTGAGTAATCCTGGTTTAATCCCTGGCTCGGAATCTTTCTGTGTGGAGTTTGCATGTTCTCCCCGTGACTGCGTGGGTTCCCTCCGGGTACTCGGGCTTCCTCCCATGGAACAGGCAGAGCTTATATAACGTAATAGTGCAAAATCAACTTTCAAAAAACATCAGTGGTATATTAAATACAATTTAATAAAAAAAATAATGCCCCTTTGGTGGCAGAGAGGTTAGTGCGTCTGCCTCACAATACGAAGGTCCTGCAGTCCTGGGTTCAAATCCAGGCTCAGGATCTTTCTGTGTGGAGTTTGCATGTTCTCCCCGTGAATGCGTGGGTTCCCTCCGGATACTCCGGCTTCCTCCTACTTCCAAAGACATGCACCTGGGGATAGGTTGATTGGCAACACTAAATTGGCCCTAGTGTGTGAATGTGAGTGTGAATGTTGTCTGTCTATCTGTGTTGGCCCTGTGATGAGGTGGCGACTTGTCCAGGGTGTACCCCGCCTTCCGCCCGATTGTAGCTGAGATAGGCGCCAGCGCCCCCCGCGACCCCGAAAGGGAATAAGCGGTAGAAATGGATGGATGGAATGCCCCTTTTCTATTTGCAGCCTTCTGATGTAAATATCAACATTAACTTTTTCCACAGGCTAATAAATTCGAAAATAAAATAAAAATGAGGTGGGCGGGGTTTGGTGGTAGCGGGGGTTGTGTATTATAGCGTTCTGGAAGAGTTAGTGCTGCAAGGGTTTCTGGGTATTTGTTCTGTTGTGCTTATGTTGTGTTACGGTGCGGGTGTTCTCCCGAAATGTGTTTTGTCATTCTTGTTTGGTGTGGGTTCACAGTGTGGCGCATATTTTTAACAATGTTAAAGTTGTTTATACGCCCACCCTCAGTGTGACCTGTATGGCTGTTGACCAAATATGCGTGGCTGTTGACCAAGTATGCGTGGCATTCGCATACATGTGTATTATGTGACTTGGCCAGCACGCTGTTTATATGGAGGAAAAGAGGATGTGACGACATGTTGTAGAGGACGCTAAAGGCAGTGCCTTTAAGGCACACTCCCAATATTGTTGTCCGCGTGGAAATCGTGAGAATGGTTGCCCAGGGAGATTTTCGGGAAGGGCTCTAAACTTCGGGAGTCTCCCGGGAAAATCGGGAGAGTTGGCAAGTATGAGTATTAGCGGGGAATGTGGTGTTAGCGTTCTGGAAGAGTTAGTGCTGCAAGGGTTTCTGGGTATTTGTTCTGTTGCGTTTATGTTGTGTTACGATGCGGGTGTTCTCCCGAAATGTGTTTTGTCATTCTTGTTTGGTGTGGGTTCACAGTGTGGCGCATATTTGTAACAATGTTAAAGTTGTTTATATGGCCACCCTCAGTGTGACATGTGTGGCTGTTGACCAAGTATGCATGGCATTCGCATATGTGTGTGTGAGAGCCGCATATATTATGTGACTTGGCCAGCACGCTGTTTATATGGAGGAAAAGAGGACGTGACGACATGTTGTAGAGGACGCTAAAGGCAGTGCCTTTAAGGCACACTCCCAATATTGTTGTCCGCGTGGAAATCGTGAGAATGGTTGCCCAGGGAGATTTTCGGGAAGGGCTCTAAACTTCGGGAGTCTCCCGGGAAAATCGGGAGAGTTGGCAAGTAGGAGTATTAGCGGGGAATGTGGTGTTAGCGTTCTGGAAGAGTTAGTGCTGCAAGGGTTTCTGGGTATTTGTTCTGTTGTGTTTATGTTGTGTTACGATGCGGGTGTTCTCCCGAAATGTGTTTTGTCATTCTTGTTTGGTGTGGGTTCACAGTGTGGCGCATATTTGTAACAATGTTAAAGTTGTTTATATGGCCACCCTCAGTGTGACATGTATGGCTGTTGACCAAGTATGCATGGCATTCGCATATGTGTGTGTGAGAGCCGCATATATTATGTGACTTGGCCAGCACGCTGTTTATATGGAGGAAAAGAGGACGTGACGACATGTTGTAGAGGACGCTAAAAGCAGTGCCTTTAAGGCACACTCCCAATATTGTTGTCCGCGTGGAAATCGTGAGAATGGTTGCCCAGGGAGATTTTCGGGAAGGGCTCTAAACTTCGGGAGTCTCCCGGGAAAATCGGGAGAGTTGGCAAGTATGAGTATTAGCGGGGAATGTGGTGTTAGCGTTCTGGAAGAGTTAGTGCTGCAAGGTTTTCTGGGTATTTGTTCTGTTGTGTTTATGTTGTGTTACGATGCGGGTATTCTCCCGAAATGTGTTTTGTCATTCTTGTTTGGTGTGGGTTCACAGTGTGGCGCATATTTGTAACAATGTTAAAGTTGTTTATATGGCCACTCTCAGTGTGACATGTATGGCTGTTGACCAAGTATGCATGGCATTCGCATATGTGTGTGTGAGAGCCGCATATATTATGTGACTTGGCCAGCACGCTGTTTATATGGAGGAAAAGAGGACGTGACGACATGTTGTAGAGGACGCTAAAAGCAGTGCCTTTAAGGCACACTCCCAATATTGTTGTCCGCGTGGAAATCGTGAGAATGGTTGCCCAGGGAGATTTTCGGGAAGGGCTCTAAACTTCGGGAGTCTCCCGGGAAAATCGGGAGAGTTGGCAAGTATGAGTATTAGCGGGGAATGTGGTGTTAGCGTTCTGGAAGAGTTAGTGCTGCAAGGTTTTCTGGGTATTTGTTCTGTTGTGTTTATGTTGTGTTACGATGCGGGTATTCTCCCGAAATGTGTTTTGTCATTCTTGTTTGGTGTGGGTTCACAGTGTGGCGCATATTTGTAACAATGTTAAAGTTGTTTATATGGCCACTCTCAGTGTGACATGTATGGCTGTTGACCAAGTATGCGTGGCATTCGCATATGTGTGTGTGACAACCGCATATATTATGTGACTTGGCCAGTACGCTGTTTATATGGAGGAAAAGAGGATGTGACGACATGTTGTAGAGGACACTAAAGGCAGTGCCTTTAAGGCACGCGCCCAATACTGCTGTCCGGGTGGAAATCGGGAGAATGGTTGTCCAGGGAGATTTTCGAGAAGGGCTCTAAACTTCGGGAGTCTCCCGGGAAAATCGGGAGGGTTGGCAAGTATGAGTATTAGCGGTGAATTTGGTGTTACCGGCGGGCCAGCTCTAATGTTAATTTGATATTACCTCAAGGGCCAAATAAAATTAAACGGCGGGCCACATTTGGCCCGCGGGCCAGAGTTTGACACCCATGCTCTAGAGCCATAGGTTCCCTACCCCTGAAATATGTTGTAGTGGTGCAGTCCAACACGCTCACACGCCACTTTTGCTCCCACTTGCGTGAGACAAAAAAAAAAAAAACACATCGGAGCAACTTTTTGGGCGGACGAAACACCCGCTAGGGGGTATCTCCGCACCACTTTGAATAAAAAAGACAGGTGAGAAAAGCAAGAAGCGCCGTTTGTTGTTGTTTACCTCGTGCGGGCCGGGCCGCGTGCGGCTACTCTCTACTCGCACACTTGACAGCCCGCGCACGACGACACGATACGAGGAGGCGGAACAACAACACAAACAACAACACAAACAACAACAAACACACACTCACCCTCGCCGCCCGCGTGATGCTGAGGTCCTTCATCACTTCCTCGAACGCCGCCGTCTCCTCGGCCTGCTTCTGGTGGTGTAGAGCGATCTTCTCGCTGAATTTCCGCGGATTGTTCGAAGTCGCCATGTTTCGCTCCTTGTGCTCCGGTTTCCTTCAATGGCCCAGCGTTAAGTCACACACGCCACTTCCGGTGAGCGGGAGTGGTTTTATCTCATAGTACGCTAAGAAGGACTAGTACAGCATTATTTATGATCTATTCAAAAAAATTAAAAAATACTCGACACTTAGACTGGTGAGATAACTGTGCAATTTGGCGAGCACACGCAAAAAACGTCTACAAATGAATGCTTTTATTTTGTATAATAAATATGCCTAGTTCCGGAATAGTTCCAGACTCACTTTACACTTCTCTCCTCTGGCGTTAAACAGCGCTAAGCGGGGGTGTTGTGGAGGCGCAACACGCACATCTGGGCTGCGGAATTGGACTCGCGGGCCTTTTTATTTCACTATTTGAATCTAAAATACTATTTCTAAGCAAATCACAGGCCATTTAAAGGCCTACTGAAATGAGCTTTTCTTATTTAAACAGGGACAGCAGGTCCATTCTATGTGTCATACTTGATCATTTAGCAATATTGCCATATTTTTGCTGAAAATATTTAATAGAGAACATCGACGTTAAAGTTCGCAACTTTTGGCCGCTAATAAAAAAAGCCTTGCCTGTACAGGAAGTAGCAGACGATGTGCGCGTGACGTCACGGGTTGTGGAGCTCCTCACATCCTCACATTGTTTACAATCATGGCCACCAGCAGCGAGAGCGATTCGGACCGAGAAAGCGACAATTTCCCCGTTAATTTGAGCGAGGATGCAAGATTTGTGGATGAGGATAGTGAGAGTGAAAGACTAGAACAGGGGTCGGGAACCTTTTTGGCTGAGAGAGCCATGAAAGCCAAATATTTAATAATGTATTTCCGTAAGAGCCATATAATATTTTTTTAACACTGAACACAACTAAACGCGTGCATTTTTAAGTAAGACCAACATTTCTAGTGTATAATAGGTCTCTTATTCTTTGTAATAACATTGTTATTCTGAACCTAACTGTGGTGGGGGCGTGGCCTGTGGGCCTGCAGCAAACTTGGGTGTCCCAGAACTGGCCTCGAAATCAGCGACAGGTGCGTAGACGGCCCACCTGGGCCGTGTTATCTAATCAACTGTCGCTCTGTTATAAGCAGCAGCCAGGAGGAGTGACGGGGTGGAGGCTGGAGCCAGAGCGCAAGCGAGAGAGAAAAATACAATTGCTGGAAAGCAACTGAGAGACTTATTGAAAAATAAAACACTAATGTAACCCTGAAAATGGTTCTCATGTCGGTGCTTGGTGGTCTGAAGAACCCCCAGAAGGGCAAGCCCCACACTAACCAATAATAAATAAATTACTACTTACCATTAATGCAACTTTGTGAACATAAAAAACCATGAGAATGTTTTATATTTTGAACGTTATTTTTAACACTGTGATTACAAGTAGAATTATTCATTATTTATCGTGTTAAGGAATGTCAGCTCAGATTTATCCGAGAGCCAGATGCAGTCATCAAAAGAGCCACATCTGGCTCTAGAGCTATAGGTTCCCTACCCCTGGACTAGAAGAAGAAGAAGAAAAAAGGACAAGGGCAGTGGGAGCAATTCAGATGTTATTAGACACATTTACTAGGATCATTCTGGAAAATCCCTTATCTGCTTATTGTGTCACTAGTGTTTTAGTGAGATTATATAGTCATACCTGAAATTCTTTGACAGCTGCAGGAGGAACGACACGAGCTCCGCTCATGTCTACGGTAAGAGCCGACTTATTACCACAATTTTCTCTCCGCAACCTACCGGTTGACATGTGGTAGAGAACCACGTTCGCTTGACCGCTCTGTTCCATATTAAAGCTTCACCGTCATCTTTAGGGAATGTAAACAATGAAACACCGGCTGTGTTTTTTTTGCTACAGCCAGGCGAAATACACCGATTTCCACTAACATCTTTCTTCTTTGACGTCTCCATTATTAATTAAACAAATTGCAGAAGATTCAGCAAAACAGATGTCCAGAATACTGTGGAATTATGCGATTAAAGCAGACTACTTTCAGCCGTGATTGGTGCTGGAAGAATATAATCGCTACAACCGGTGATGTCACAAGCGTTTTCAACAGGATACTTCGCAGGAAATTAAAAATTGCAATTTAGTAAACTAAACTGGCCGTATTGGCATGTGTTGCAATGTTAATATTTCATCATTGATGTATAAACTATCAGACTGCGTGGTCGCTAGTAGTGGCTTTCAGTCGGCCTTTAAAGATCGGAAACAACATTTTTTTTTTATTATTGAAAGCTCTTTTTTTTTTAGGCAGAAAAGTGACTGTGTCAATGTTTTTTCATTCATTTCTTTTATGCATTTATTTCAGGCATTGGCATGAAAAAAAAATACACGGTAGACAACACGTAATAATATCAAGTAATATAATGCAAAACGTAATGCAAGCATGATGGTCCAAGTTGTTACCATGAATTGATTAACGTCGACCCCAACTTAAACAAGATGAAAAACTTTTTGGGGTGTTACCATTTAGTGGTCAATTGTACGGAATATGTACTGAACTGTGCAATCTACTAATAAAAGTTTCAATCAATCAAAAATCAATCAATCAAATTGTGCCTGAAAGGGAGTGGGAAGAAGATCATTTATTTAATCCCAGCCCAGTTCTCAATTCAGTGAATAATACATTGAGATGTACTGTTACTTTCTTTAAGGATTATCATACAAATGTACTATCATGGTGTCACATGTCAGGTTCAAACACCGAGCTATCTATTCAACGAGACAAGGAGCAAGGAATCAAGCAGAGACAGAGTTGAATTTTGCTCATGATGAGAAACGTATTGGGCTGCACATTCAGTTACAGTTTCACTCTATGCCATGGGTTTCAAACTCTGGCCCGCGGGCCAAATTTGGCCCGCCGTGTAATTTCATTTGGCCCTTAAGGCAATATCAAATTAACATTAGAACTGGCCCACCGGAGTTATACGGCAGTGCCGCTGTAACACCGCATTCACCGATTTTCCGGGAGACTCTCGAATTTCAGTGCCCCTCCCGAAAATCTCCCGGTGCAACCATTCTCCCGAATTCCACCCGGACAACAATATTGGGGAATTGCCTTAAAGGCACTGTCTTTAGCGTCCTCTACAACATGTCGTCAAGTCTGTTGTCCCTCCTCACAAACAGCGTGCCGACCCAGTCACGTAACATATGTGTGGCTTCCACACACATGTATGTAAATGCAAGGCATACTTGATCAACAGCATACAGGTCACACTGAGGGTGGCCATATAGACAACTTTAACACTGTTAAAAATATGCGCCACACTGTGAACCCACGCCAAACAAAAATAACAAACACATTTTGGGAGAACATCCGCACCGTAACACAACATAAACACAACAGAACAAATACCCAGAACCCCTTGCAGCACTAACTCGTCCGGACAGCTACAATATACACTCCCCAACCCCCACTACCAACAAACCCCGCCCGCCCACATGAGCCCCGACATTAACTGAGCAGTAAAAAGGCCTGAATGGTTGATTTATTCATTGTTATTTTATTTTCAAGTGTATTAGCCTGTGGAAAAAGTTAATGTTGATATTTACCTCAGAAGGCTGCAAATACAAAAGAGGCATTCATTTTTTATTTAAATTTGATTTGATATGCCATTGATATTTTTTAATTATTATTGTTATTATTATTTGAAACTCAATTTTGCATGTCACTATAAAGTTATATAAGCCTTGCTTGTTCAATATTCAATGAAAAACTTGTTTGGGTCCCTATTGGGTCATTATTGTCACCAATGTCCCACTGGGTGTGAGTTTTCCTTGCCCTTATGTGGGCCTACCGAGGATGTCGTGGTGGTTTGTGCAGCCCTTTGAGACACTAGTGATTTAGGGCTATATAAGTAAACATTGATTGATTGATTGATTGATATTAAAAGGTTAATTGGTTCAACCTCGGCCCGCGACTTTGTTCAGTTTTAAATTTTGGCCCACTCTGTATTTGAGTTTGACACCCCTGCTCTACGCTCTAAGGTACAGTCCCACGTGCTCCTCTATTTATTCGGGAGTTCCCTAGTTAACATCACTGAGGCTGCTTCTGAAAAGAGTGGGAATGCACGCAGCCCCAGTAGACACAGTATGTGATTATTCAGAATGGAAATGTGCTGACACTCGTGATTTCGCCCCGTGTCTATTTTGTCCGCGTTGAGGTATTCAAAGTCCGTGCTTGGCTGTCAGCAGGTGGGGTCTGGAAACAAACTGCTGATGCGAGACAACTCGCAATGGAATATTACAAGTCGTGTGCCTTTGTACGGATAGAAAAGTACAACTTCAGCACAATTGATAATAACTATAGCAACGGCCTTTAAGGATAAGAGTTGTGTGATAACTTATACATAATTATTCTAACACATTACCACAGGTAGCAATAATTATTACACTGTACCATTAATTTATAGCAACTATGTAGGAATAATGAACATACCAACGATGGTAATGGACAATATACCAACAATGGTAATGAGCAATATACCAATGATGGTAATGGACAATATAGCAACGATGGTAATAAACAATATAGCAACAATGGTAATGGACAATATACCAACAATGGTAATAGACAATATACCAACAATGGTAATAGACAATACAGCAACTATGGTAATAGAATATAATAGAATAGAGTTTTATTGTTATTATTAAATTGAACAGGTTCAAAGAACAATGCAATTGGAGCAAATCCCCTCAGGTGCATACACAATAATACAGTAATATAAATAGTAAAAAAAGATAAAAAAGAAGACATACTTCTATATATGTATACATCCACACACATGCATATATCCATACAGAAGCATACATATACATACATACATACATATATAAACATACATAAATAAACATTAACACATATACACATATATACATAAACATGTATATACATACATATATACATACATATACTTACATATACATACATAATGATAGACAATATACCAACGTGTCATGTCTTGTGATCATGTTTTGTTTAATTATGTTCTGTTTAGCTTAAGACTCCATTGTTTTCTGTTTTTGCACTTCCTTGTTTGCCTTGTTACCATGCCAACCAATTAGTTTTCACCTTGTCCCCATGTCACTAATCACCACAGTATTATTTAAGCCACAGTTGCAAGGTAGTCAGCCTGGCAACATCACCATCTATCACCCTCGATCACACTCTCCACATCCATGCCAATGATCCATGCCCCTTGTCTATTTTCAAGTAAGTTTTTTGTTATTCATGCCATTGTGCAAGTGTTTTGGTTTATGTTCATAGTTTTGCCTTTGCGATAGTTTTGTTTCATGGCCAAGTTTTTGTACCTCTTCTGAGAGCGCTTTTCGTTTGGTCCTGTTTTGAGTTAAGATTAAATAATGTCCGTACCTTCGACCGTTGTCCGATCCTCGGGAAAACAATCCATCCTCAAGTCCTAGTTGTGACACAATGATGGTAATGGATAGTAATAATGGTAAGGAAACATTGAGCACATGTTAACACTATGACACAGAGTACAACAGCAGGTCAAATTAATTTGAATGTAAATTTATTTTTGCATCGTGCTGGTTTTTATATAATGTCTTTTTTTTTTATGCTTACTCAATTCACGTTCCTTTAATTTTCTTCGTCTCTTTAACTGCAGTGGGTGGTTTGCTTTTCCACTTCAATGCACCTGCACACATGACATGTGCCATTTTTTATTTTTTTTATTTTTTTCCCCCTCCTAAAAAAAATCTTGCACGGCTCAAAAGATACCATGTAGCACCCATGCCGATAGTGGCTTCTTGCTTAGATGTTTATATAATTTTTACGTAAGAAGGAGAAGTGGGCTTGCTTCACCTTTTAAAGAGAGTATAGTTTGGCTCCAAAGTAACCAAGGCAACGCAGAACAAGACATGAATCAAGGGCAAGCGTGGCAAAGAAGAGTGTTTTTGGATGACAGTCTTGATTAAAGAGAGAAAGATGTGATGACGGCTGGAGAAACATTCGATTTTCATTTCTTTTGTTGCATCGGTGCAGTGTGTTCTAACGCAGACTTGGCTAAAATACGGCCCGTGGGCCACCTGCGTCCCGTTAAGATTTTCAATCCGTCCCACCGGACATTCTACATAATTTTTTTAGACCTTGTCAGGTTCACTGAACTATCTATTAAACAAGACAAGAAGCAAGGAATCAGGCAGAGACAGAGTTAAATTTTGCTCATGAGGAGAAACATTTGGGGCTGCACACTCAGTTACAGTCTGCCACCACGCTCTAAGGTACAGCCCCACGCGCTCCTCTATTTATTTAGGAGTTCCCTAGTTAACATCACTGAGGCTGCCTCTAAAGGGAGTGGTCACACCTATCATGCGAGCAGCTCAGCTGTTTCCACAAACATTTGTGAAAGAATGGGCCGCTCTCAGGAGTTCTTTGATTTTCCAGCGTGGAACTGTCATATGATGCCACCTGTGCAACAAATCTAGTCGTGAAATTTCCTCGCTCCTAAATATTCCGAAGTCAACTGTCGGCTTTATTATAGGAAAATGGAAAAGTTTAGGAACAACAGCAACTCAGCCACCAATTTGTAGGCCACGTAAACTGACAGAGAGGGGTCAGCACATAGTGCAAAGACTTTCTGCACAGTCAGTTGCTACAGAGCGCCAAACTTCACGTGACTTCCTAATTAGCCCACGTACAGTACGCAGAGCGCTTCATGGAATGGGTTTCCATGGCCGTGCAGCTGCATCTAAGCCATACATCACCAAATCCAATGCAAAGCGTGGGATGCAGTGGTGAAAAGCACATCACCACTGGACTCTAGAGCAGTGGAGACCACTTCTCGGGAGTGTTGAGTCACGATTTTTCATCCGGCAATCTGATGGACGAGTCTGGGTTTGGACGTTGCCAAGAAAACGCTACATTTCGGACTGCATTGTGCCCAGTGTGAATTTTAGTGGAGGAGGAATTATGAGGTGGTGTTGTTTTTCAGGAGTTGGGCTTCCATTGAAAGGAACTTTGAATGCTCCAGGATACCAAAAACATTTTGCATGCAAGGTCCATAAAGACATGGATGACAGAGTCAGGTGTGGATGAGCTTGACCGGCCTGCACAGAGTCCTGACCTGAACCCGATAGAACACCTTTTGGATGAATTAGAACGGAGACCGAGAGCCAGGCCAATCAGTGTGTGACCTCACCAATGCGCTTCTGGAAGAATGGTGGAAAATTCATAGAAACACACTCCGCAACCTTGTGGACAGCCTTCCCAGAAGAGATGAAGCTGTAATAGCTGCAAAAGGTGGAACCACATCATATTGAACCATATGGGTTAGAAATGGTATGGCACTTTAAGGTCATATGTGAGTCAAGGCAGGTGGCCAAATACTTTTGGCAATATAGTGTATGTTGTTAATATTCAGAGTTTTATTGTTCATAGTTAATATTATCTATCCCACTTTCTTTATTTTAAAGTGCGATCTGAAATTTAATTCAGTTTTTTTGAGGGAAGAAATTATTCCCTTATTTTGTAAACATGAACAAAAACGTCAACGAAATTATCTAAAAATAAAAATATCGATTTGATTATGTTTGTATCGACTTTATAGCGATACCAGCTTTGGTATCGACACCACCAATTTATGGATCCCTCCTTACACGCCGTATACTGACTGTATCAAAGCGGACACACCAACAGTTGTAGTTACATTATCCTTTTATTCATAGATTTTTTCATTTAATATAATTTAATATCTTCTTACTTTTTGTGAAACGTACTTCCTGTTAGCTTACCTATTAGCATGCCATGCTCCTGGCTTGCTCCTGGTGTGTAACATGCTTAGCATTGTCTTCCAGTGATAACGATACTTTGTAATGACACTTAAACTATAAAATGCAGTGTGTTTGCCATAATGGAGGTGATGATTATTCTTTTAAGGGAACGGCTCCACACTGTGTAGAATGGCCGCTTGTCAGTCGGCGACAAAAAAAGTCAGTTAGACTGGATCGCTGTTTGTTCGAAGACATACTTTTTCAGTAAATCTGGCCGATACTGATCAGCCTGACAATCGCCAGGTGATAACAAGTGGAACATTTGTACTAATAAATAAATAAATACAGTTAGATTTCATTCATATTGATGAATACGTGTGTATGTATTTCATATATGTGTATATATACTGTATATATATATATATATATATATATATATATATATATATATATATATATATATATATATATATATATATACATGTATGTGAAACCAGGGCTGGGCCGATAAAACAATGTTAGTTGTGTGTATGTCCTATAATCATGTTTATTGTGTGTATGTCCTATAATAATGTTTATTGTGTGTATGTCCTATAATAATGTTCATTGTGTGTGTCCTATAAAAACGTTTGTGTGTACGTCCTATAATAATGTTTATTGCGTGTATGTCCTATAAATAAGTTTATTGTGTGTATGTCCTATAATAATGTTTGTGTGTATGTCCTATAATGATGTTTATTGTGAGTATGTCCTATAATAATGTTTATTGTGTGTATGTCCTATAATAATGTTTATTGTGTGTATGTCCTATAATCATGTTTGTGTGTGTGTCCTATAAAAAAGTTTATTGTGTGTGCGTCCTATAATAATGTTTATTGCGTGTATGTCCTATAAAAAAGTTTTTTGTGTGTATAATCTATGCCAATGTTTATTGTGTGTACGTCTTATAATCATGTTTATTGTTTGTATGTCCAATAATAAAGTTTTTGTGTGTGTATGTCCTATAATAAAGTTTATTGTGTCTATGTCCTATAATAATGTTTATTGTGTGTATGTCCTATAGTAAAGTTTTTTGTTTGTATGTCCTATAATAATGTTTATTGTGTCTATGTCCTATAGTAAAGTTTTTTGTTTGTATGTCCTATAATAATGTTTATTGTGTCTTTGTCCTATAATCATGTCTATTGTGTGTATGTCCTATAATAAAGTTTAGTGTGTGTACGTCTGATAATAAAGTTTTTTTGTGTGTATGTCCTATAATAATGTTTATTATGTATATATTCTATAGGCACCAGCACCCCCCGCCACCCCAAAGGGAATAAGCGGTAGTAAATGGATGGGTGTGTATATTCTATAATGTTTATTGTGTGTATGTCCTATAATAAAGTTTATTGTGTGTACGTCCTATAATAATATTTATTGTGTATGTCCTATGATAATGTTTATTGTGTGTATATTTTATAATGTTTATTGTGTGTATGTCCTATAAAAAAGTTTATTGTGTGTACGTCCTATAATAATATTTATTGTGTGTATATTCTATAATAAAGTTTTTTGTGTGTATGTCCTATAATAAAATGTATCGTGTGTATGTCCTATAATAATGTTTATTGTGTGTATATTTTATAATGTTTATTGTGTTATGTCCTTTAAAAAAGTTTGTGTGTTTGTCCTATAATAATGTTTAATGTGTGTATGTCCTATAATAATGTTTATTGTGTGTATTTCCTATAATAATGTTTATTGTGTGTACGTCTTATAATAATGTTTGTTGTGTATGAGATAGGCGCCAGCGCCCCCCGCGACCCCGAAAGGGAATAAGCGGTAGAAAATGGATGGATGGATGTGTATGTCCTATGATAATGTTTATTGTGTGTATGTCCTATAATAATGTTTTTTGTGTGTACGTCTTATAATAATGTTTATTGTGTGTATGTCCTATAATAATGTTTATTGTGTGTACGTCTTATAATAATGTTTATTGTGTGTATGCCCTATAATAATGTTTATTGTGTGTATGTCCTATAATAATGTTCATTGTGTGTGTCCTTTAAAAAGGTTTGTGTGTACGTCCTATAATAATGTTTATTGCGTGTATGTCCTATAAAAAAGTTTATTGAGTGTATGTCCTATAATAATGTTTGTGTGTATTTCCTATAATCATGTTTATTGTGAGTATGCCCTATAATAATGTTTATTGTGTGTATGTCTTATAATCATGTTTGTGTGTGTCCTATAAAAAAGTTTATTGTGTGTGCGTCCTATAATAATGTTTATTGCGTGTATGTCCTGTAAAAAAGTTTATTGTGTATGTCCTATAATCATGTCTATTGTGTGTATATTCTATGCCAATGTTTATTGCGTGTACGTCCTATAATCATGTTTATTGTTTGTATGTCCTATAATAAAGTTTTTTTTGTGTGTATGTCCTATAATAATGTCTATTGTGTCTAGTTCATATAATAATGTTTATTGTGTGTATGTCCTATAATAAAGTTTTTTGTTTGTATGTCCTATAATAATGTTTATTGTGTGTATGTCCTATAATAATGTTTATTGTGTGTATATTTTATAATGTTTATTGTGTGTATGTCCTATAAAAAGTTTATTGTGTGTACGTCCCATTATAATGTTTATTGTGTTTATGTCCTATAATAATGTTTATTGTTAGAAGTCAATTATTTTCATGTTGCTGCTGACTTTTTAAACATGTCCTCTTAAAGCAGGACACTTTATTTGACATTTAGTTCATTTGTGTTTTTGTTAGCTGAAGAATTGAGCATAGCTAAATGTTTGTTTATTTTTCAAAGATTAGAGATTATACTTGACTTTTGTTTTATTAGTTTCAAAGCTTTTTCTGTTTTCTGACTTCAAAAACACCTCTTAAATTGGGATTCTGTTATGTAAAAAAATACTTTTCTTACTTATTGGTTCCTGTTTTTGTGTATTTGGGACCCCCCTCTGGCCCTAAAAGGTAAAGTCCCGGCGTGGTGGAGATATTTTATTACGTCAAGGGATATTTCCAATTATGGGTTAGTTTATGGGTCAAACTATATCGGGATATGAGTTGTGATGCATGTCCCGCAGTCTGGAATGTTCTGTGCTCTGTCTTGACTTGAATTGGGTTATACTTAGCCTCATGATGGCATTGTGTGTATATGTATGTACACATGATGTATGTACACATGATGTATGTACACATTATGTATGTACACAGTATGTATGTACACATTATGTATGTACACGGTATGTATGTACACATGATGTATGTACACATTATGTATGTACACATGATGTATGTACACATGATGTATGTACACATTATGTATGTACACATTGTGTATGTACACATGATGTATGTACACATAATGTATGTACACATTATGTATGTACACATGATGTATGTACACATAATGTATGTACACATTATGTATGTACACATTGTGTATGTACACATGATGTATGTACACATAATGTATGTACACATTATGTATGTACATATTGTGTATGTACACATGATGTATGTACACATAATGTATGTACACATTATGTATGTACACATTGTGTATGTACACATGATGTATGTACACGTTATGTATGTACACATGATGTATGTACACATGATGTATGTACACATGATGTATGTACACGTTATGTATGTACACGTTATGTATGTACACATGATGTATGTACACATGATGTATGTACACATGATGTATGTACACGTTATGTATGTACACGTTATGTCTGTACACATGATGTATGTACACATGATGTATGTACACGTTATGTATGTACACATGATGTATGTACACATGATGTATGTACACATTATGTATGTACACATGATGTATGTACACATGATGTATGTACACATTGTGTATGTAGTACATACACAATGTGTACATACATCATGTGTACATACATAATGTTTACATACTATGTACACATTATGTATGTAAACATGATGTATGTACACATTATGTTTGTACACATGATGTATGTACACATTGTGTATGTACACGTGTACCTTCTTGCAGTGTAAATAATGACATGGACAGTTCTAGAACACCTAACATTGCTACAAAAAATGTTCTGTGCTACAAAAAAAAATGCTGTGCTACTCGTGCAAAAGCTAAGCGTGCAACACCGCCATACAGAAAGTCCTTTTTTAATAACACACAAACAAGGATTAGGTCCACATAATGTGAACATATGTTTGTCGTTGTAAACATGAACATAAGGTGGCTGAGAGGGGTCACAACAACAGCAAACACCACACCTTGACAAATCTAATTCCCAACACAACATAAAGTCACAACACACCAACATGAAACTACAACACAACAACATGAAGCCACAACACAACAACATGAAGCCACAATAACGTGAAGCCACAAAACAACAACATGAAGCCTCAACACAACAACATGAAGCCACAACACAACAACATAAAGTCACAACACAACAACATGAAGCCACAACACAAAAACGTAAAGCCACAACACAACATAAATCCACAACATAAAGCCACAACACAAAAACATAAAGCCACAATACAACAACATAAATCCACAACATAAAGCCACAACACAATAACATAAAGACAACACAAGAACATAAGTCCACAACACAACATAAAGCCACAACACAACATAAAGCCACAACACAACAACATAAAGCCACAATACAACAACATAAAACCAAGGCACAACAACATAAAGCCACAATACAACAACATAAAGCCACAACACAAGAACATAAATCCACAACACAACATAAAGCCCCAACACAACAACATAAAGCCACAACACAACAACATAAATCCACAACACATGAACATAAATCCACAACACAAGAACATAAATCCACAACACAACAACATACATCCACAACACAACAACATAAAGACAACACAAAAACATAAAGCCACAACACAAGAACATACATCCACAACACAACATAAAGCCACAACACAACAACATAAAGACAACACAACAACATAAAGCCACAACACAGCAACATAAAGCCACAACACAAGAACATACGTCCACAACACAACAACAGGAAGCCACAACACAACAACATAAAGACAACACGACAACATAAAGCCACAACACAAGAACATACATCCACAATACAACATAAAACCACAACACAACATAAAGACAAAACAACAACATAAAGCCACAACACAACAACATAAATCCACAACACAACAACATAAAGACAACACAACAACATAAAGCCACAACACAAGAACATACATCCACAACACAACAACATAAAGCCACAACACAGCAACATAAAGCCACAACACAAGAACATACGTCCACAACACAACAACAGGAAGCCACAACACAACATAAAGACAAAACAACAACATAAAGCCACAACACAACAACATAAAGACAACACAACAACATAAAGCCACAACACAAGAACATAAATCCAACACAACAACATATAGCCACAACACAAGAACATAAATCCACAACACAACATAAAGCCACAACACCACAACATAAAGACAACACAACAGCATAAAGCCACAACACAAGAACATACATCCACAACACAACATAAAACCACAACACAACATAAAGACAAAACAACAACATAAAGCCACAATACAACAACATAAAGACAACACAACAACATAAAACCACAACACAAGAACATAAATCCACAACACAACAACAGGAAGCCACAACACAACAACATGAAGACACAACACAACAACACCTGTATTTGATTGGCAGTGTGGCACACCTGGTGGTGATTGCCAATCAGGCTCATATTTGCACCTGCCTCCCCCTGCAGTCACTACTAGTACTAAACTAACTGTGTGCTGTGTTTGCTGATCCTGTTTGCTGAACACTTTAGACTGTTTGCTGTCTCCAGTTCTCCTTGCTTCCTGTTTCCTGTTTCCAGTTTGCCTGTTTCCTGGTTTCTGGATCGTGTTTTCCCTGCCTTCTCTGCATCTTGGGCTTCATCACCACCACTTCTGACACTGTGTTGTCTTCATTACAACACTACATAAGACTTTTAAAGTCATTTTGATAGTAGGCTAATATAGACACTTACATCATGTGTTGCCTTCATTATATCACTGATATAAAACACTTTTAAAGTCATTTTGATAGTAGGCTAATATAGACACTTACATCATGTGTTGCCTTCATTATATCACTTTTATAAGACTTCTAAAGTCATTTTAATAGTAGGCTAATATTGACACTTACAACATGTGTTGTCTTCATTATGTCACTGATATAAAACACTTTTAAAGTCATTTTGATAGTAGGCTAATATAGACACTTATGCCATGTGTTGCCTTCATTATAACACTTATATAACACTTTTAAAGTCATTTTGATAGTAGGCTAATATTGACACTTACATCATGTGTTGTCTTCATTATATCACTGATATTTAACACTTTCAAAGTCATTTTGATAGTAGGCTAATATAGACACTTATCCCATGTGTTGCCTTCATTATAACACTTTTAAAGTCATTTTGATGGTAGGCTAATATTGACACTTACAACATGTGTTGTCTTCATTATATCACTGATATAAAACACTTTTAAAGTCATTTTGATAGTAGGCTAATATAGACACTTATGCCATGTGTTGCCTTCATTATGACACTTATATAACACTTTTAAAGTAATTTTGATAGTAGGCTAATATTGACACTTACAACATGTGTTGTCTTCATTATATCACTGATATTTAAAACTTTCAAAGTCATTTTGATAGTAGGCTACTATAGACACTTATCCCATGTGTTGCCTTCATTATAACACTTTTAAAGTCATTTTGATAGTACCATTAATGCTGAAAGGTACATACAGGTTTTGGAACAACATATGCTGCCATCTAAGCGCCGGTATGGGGGTGCATTAGTGCCCAAGGCATGGGTAACTTACACATCTGTGAAGGCACCATTAATGCTGAATGGTCCATACAGGACTTATGTTGTCATCCAAGCAACGTTATCATGGACGCCCCTGCTTATTTCAGCAAGACAATGCCAAGCCACATTCATGCGTTACAACAGCGTGGCTTTGTAAAAAAAAGAGTGCGGGTACTTTCCTGGCCCGCCTGCAGTCCAGACCTGTCTCCCATCAAAAATGTGTGGCGCATTATGAAGCATAAAATACGACAGCAGAGACCCGGACTGTTGAACGACTGAAGCTCTACATAAAACAAGAATGGGAAAGAATTCCACTTTCAAAGCTTCAACAATTAGTTTCCTCAGTTCCCAAACGTTTATTGAGTGTTGTTAAAAGAAAAGGTGCTGTAACACAGTGGTGAACATGCCCTTTCCCAACTACTTTGGCACGTGTTGCAGCCATGCAATTCTAAGTTAATTATTCTTTGCAAAAAAAAAAATAAAAGTTTATGAGTTTGAACATTAAATATCTTACGTTTGTCGTGCAGTCAACTGAATATGGGTTGAAAATGATTTGCGAATCATTGTATTCCGTTTTTATTTACCTCTAACACAATTTCCCAACTCAAATGGAATCAGGATTTGTATAATATATATATATATATGTATATATATAATATAATATAAGATAATATGATTGTAGCTGAGGTAGGCGCCAGCGCCCCCCGCGACCCCAAAAGGGAACAAGCGGTTGAAAATGGATGGATGGATAATATAATCATAGAGCTTTACTGCCCCCTTGTGTCTGTGCCGTCAACTCCCTCCTTGCATACATAATAATAGAATGATAAATGACAAAATATGTTACTGCTTACGTCAGCAGACTAATTAGGAGTCTTCTTTTGCTAACTTACTACTAAAAGACAAGTTGTCTAGTATGTTCACTATTTTATTTAAGGACAAACTTACAATTATAAACATATGTTTAATGTATTTTTGTTGAAATAAAGACAATAACGCCATTTTTTGTGGTCCCCTTTATCTAGAAAAGTACGAAACACATCTTGGTACTGGTAGCGAAATATTGGTAGGGGGACAACACTAGTTCTGGGTTCGATTCCCAAGCACACGTGTGTCTCCTAGGACTCTGGCACGACGTAGACGTCTTCCTCTGGCAGAAAGACGAGGCTGCAGGCATGTTGGTTGCTGTATATTGCATCATCACACAAGTTGCCTTCAAGGACGCAAGACGGCCTGTGGAGAAACCAGAATGATGTCAACAGGACAGAGTGTGGATTTCCTTTTCCCACTCGAGTTGAAAAGAGTTGTGTGAGCGAGTCATCAGCTGCGTTGTTGGTTTAGTCCGCCAAGGGAGCGAAGTCAAATGGGGAAATGCTTTCTTTCTTCATTTGTTTCCGTTCCCTTATTTCTCTTTTTCACTTTCGTACTCGTCACACCACCCTTGGTATTTCCAGCGAGTTTAAGAAAAGGTTGACACACCTGCTCGGGGGCCTGAAGCCATTTTTCTGGGTTGTCAGGTTCTCATAGATGGCTGTCTGCTCGGGCCACTGGGCTCGGGTCAAAGCGGCGTACTCTTTTCCTACCGTCCCTGAACGCCCCTTCTGATTTGGGCCCTTTTTTGGTCTCGACAGCCAGCGATTGCACCTGTCCTTGCCGAATTTGACCCCCGCCGCCACGCCAAGGGCCGCCAGCATCAGGAAAAGGAGCGTCAGGCCGAGGGCGAGACCCGCAGAGGAGCTGGGGGCCGAACATGCGGCGGTGCCGTTTCCTGAGACGCAGGTGTTGTTCAGCCGCATGACCTGCAGACATGCACACCACTATGACACAAACACAAAAGTACAAATTAAAGCTGCAAGCAGCGATGGACGGGACCGACTTTTGCTGGTGTTTCCTGCCTTTACCCATTCCACATATCTTTACCTCCACGCTACCTAACTTCCCTGCACCCTGGGGTCACACCGGTGCTTCTTTCTTTCACCCATACATGCTGGTGCTTCCTGCCATCACCCAGACAACATATCTTTACCCGCACATTACCTACCTTCTCTGCATTGTGTGGTCACGCTGGTGCTTCCTTCTTTTAAGCGGCCATCTTGAGACGGCAGCAGCGCAGCAGCATCAGCGTAGCAGTTCTTTGAAGGCTCGTAAAATCAAAATCGGAGCAGTTAGAAAAACTTTTTGCGCAACTTTTAATCAAAATGTTCACTCTCTTTCCTGTGCGAGTTTGAAGCCGACACAACAAACGCGCTCAGAGGAGATAATGTTTGAAAAAAGGTGACAGGTTTTTTAAAACTTTTGTTTTGATGGGGTGATGGCCAACTTCCTGTTGATTTTTGCTGAAGGATGTGTTGTGTCACACACACACTCTGTGCTGCCCTCTGCTGTTGGAGCACGCAGAAGCACCTCTGGAGACACCAGACACGCCCAGACGCTCATTAGGCAGACCGCGCCCACTCTCCGCCGCAGCTTGCGGCAATCAACGACTGACACACCTGGCATGGATGAAAGACGGCAGTATAAGAACGGTCGACGCTGACTCTTCGACGTGGGAACGTAATCTACTACCCGTAAGATGCACGTATCTGATAGACCGCCTGATCCTGCTCGTTGCCTGTTTTCCTTGTTGCCTTTTTGTTCCCCTGATCCCTGTTTCTACCGCTCTTCCCACAGTGCTCGTATCACCACTGCTGTTTCCCTCCTGGACCTGTTTGCCTTCCTGGATCCTCGACCTAACTTTGGACTTTCAGACCCCCTCACCTGCCTTTGACCCCCGCTTGGACCTTGGACTTCCCCTGGCTTCTTCTCCACTCGGATTTGGACGCTGAACATCCAACACGCACCTCAACAAACCTCACGGTATTTACATATGGTAATTCCACACATAGTCATTCATGCAGACACATAGTAGCATACACACTCCACGTATTCATCAAGTATTTAATAAACCTATTGAACTTGACATCCCGTTGCTGTGCCGTCTCCTTCCCCAGTAGCAACTTGACAGGATGTCAATTAATGGAATGTAGGTCTAAGTGAGACCTACATAGAGGTTTTTGTTTCATGTCTCTACGACATTCCTACCAGAAGTTACAAGCAGTAGGGCTGGGCGTATCGATAGTATCGATACTTGGTGAGTATCGGTATCGTTTAGACAATGGTGTGATGGTATCGATACTTCACCAAATTAAGCGAATCACTCCGATTTAAAAAAAAAAAAAAAAAAAAAAAAAAAAAAAAAATGTGAGCGCAGCGCTCCTCACCACTCCACCCTCCTCCCTAGTGATGGGTCGCGAACAAGATTTAAAAACACTTTAAAAATTAATCTTCAACCCAAAATAAAATCAAATAAATACAATTTAACATGACGCTTGGTGCGTTCGCGCACACACATCAGTATAATTGGCTCCGAGGTTCACTCGGACACGCACACACACACACACACACACGTGCGTTTCCAGTGCGACTTAATGTCTTGGTTGTAAACTGTAAAGTATTTTATTACACTAAAATAACGACAAGAATTTCTCAGTTCTTTTGTTTTGTGTTCATTTTTACAACTGTTTAATAACTATTGTTTACTTTTTCACTTAAGTTCTTGTGTGTCGTGAGGCGACTAGCCAAGTTCAGTATTTCTTTTCACCTTATTTGCACTACTTTATTGTAATTGATATTACTTTTTTATTTGAATTTCTCAGTTCTTTTGTTTTGTGTTCATGTTTACAACTTTGTTCAATAACTAGAGTTTTGTTATTTACCTTAAGTGTTTGTGTGTTTTGAGGCGACAAGCCAGGTTCAGTAGTTGTTTGCACCTTTTTTGCATTATTTTATTGCTATTGATATTACTTTTGTAATAAATATTTTATTTTTTGTCTTTAATCGTTGTCCTGTGTTGTATTATCAAAATCCATTAATAAAGGCAAAAGTACAAATTTGTTTTTCAAAAGTATCGATACCCCGAAGTCCCCCCCATCAGATGACGTCACTTTCGGTATCGGTATCGGCGATACTGGCCGGTATCGTATCGGATCGGTATCGATACCCAAATGTGCGATATCGCCCACCCCTAACGAGCAGTTTTCTGTGTTTTCTTCCCAAGAGCAGTTTTGTCAGTGTTTTATTCCTAGGGGGCGCTAGAGCGCAATTTAGAGTTTTGGGGTTTGGTATTATTACCATGAATTGATTAACGTGGACCCCGACTTAAACAAGTTGAAAAACTTATTGGGGTGTTACCATTTAGTGGTCAATTGTACGGAATGTGTACTGAACTGTGCAATCTACTAATAAAAGTATCAATCAATCAATTTTTTATTAGATCGCAATTTTGGCCAGTCCTGATGTGTGTGTCGAGTTTGGTGAGTTTTGAAGCATTTTAAGGGGGTCAAATTACGGCTCAAATAGGCAAAAATGACATTTTTTAGGAAACTTTCGTTTTGAAGGGGTTTTTGCCAACTTCTTGTTGATTTTTACCGAAGAATGTAAGTGTATGAAATGTAGGTCTGAGTGAGACCTACATTGAGGTTTTTGTTTCCTGTCTCTACGACATTCCTAACGGAAGTTACAAGCAATTTTCGCCAGTCCTGATGTGTGTGTAAAATTTTGTGAGTTTTGAAGCATGTTAAGGGGGTCAAATTACAGCTCAAAGAGGCCGTGGTATAAAAATAATAAAACCTTAAAAATACAATAGGGTCCTCTGTCCCAAAAGGACATTCGGTCCCTAATAAACTGCACAAGTCATGACATTGTAGCTGACAATACCTGCAAAGTCTTACCTCCTGGTGTCTGCTGGGGTGCATTTGGGATCTGACAAGTCCCCAAAATTTGAAATCAAATGGTAGAGTTTTTATGGCGTGAAACTCAATCAATCAATGTTTATTTGTATAGCTCTAAATCCCAAGTGTTTCAAAGGGCTGCACAAGCCACAACAACATCCTCGGCACAGAGCCCACATAAGGGCAAGGAAAAACTCACACCCAGTGGGACGTCTGTGACAGTGACAATGATGACCATGAGAAACCTTGGAGAGGACCGCATATGCGGGCTACTACTACTGCCAAAACTTCATAAACAATGTTTCACAAAGTCAAAAATGTTTCATAAACCCCAAAATGTTTCATAAACCCCTAAAATGTTTCACAGAATACATTTTTTTTTCATCTGCTTATCCGAGTTTGGGTAGCCTGAGGCGTTCCCAGACCAGCCTGAAGACATAGTCAACCCAACGTGTCCTGGGTCTTTACCTGTGATAATAAAAATATATTTTTTTTTTCATAAACTAAAAAATGTTTTTGCAGTTGTGAAACATTTTTGGAGTTTGCGAAACTTTTGTGGAGTTTTTATGGAGTGAAACTACGGCCAAAACTTCATAAACTCAAAACAAATTTTCACAAACTCAAAAATGTTTCATAAACCCCTAAAACTTTTCATAAAATAAAATATTTTTTTCATCTTCTTCCGCTTATCTGAGGTCGGGTCGCGGGGGCACAGCCTAAGCAGGGAAGCCTGAGGCGTTCCCAGGCCAGCCTTGAATATAGAAATTTTTTTCATAAACAAAAAAATGTTTTTTGCAACTGTGAATCATGGAGTTTGTGAAACATTTGTGGAGTTTTTATGGAGTGAATCTACTGCCAAAACTTCATAAACAATGTTTCACAAAGTCAAAAATGTTTCATAAACCCAAAAATGTTTCAATATCCCCTAAAATGTTTCACAAAATAAACATTGTTTTTCATCCGCTTATCCGAGGTCGGGTCGCGGGGGCAGCAGCCTAAGCAGGGAAGCCCGAGGCGTTCCCAGGCCAGCCTGGAGACATAGTCTTCCCAACGTGTCCTGGGTCTTTACCTGTGAATTTTTTTTTTTCATAAACTAAAAATTTTTTTTTACAATTGTGAAACATTTTTTGAGTTTGTGAAACATTTGTGGAGTTTTTATGGAGTGAAACTACTGCCAAAACTTCGTAGACTAAATTTTTTTTTTCGCCAACTCTAAGATGTTTTTGAATTTGTGAAAAATTTGTTTCACTTTGTGAAACATTTTTTTACATTTTTGTGAGAAAAAAAAAAAATATATATATATACAACTTAGAGTCATAATTTGTTATGTTAGAATTGCTACATGTTAGCATGCTAACATGCAAATGCTAACTTTTTCAGCTAATTTCACACTTTTTCCTCAAATTCTGCAGCCATACAACTTAGAGTCACAAAACTTTGTATGTTAAAAATGCTACATGCTACCAAGCTAACACGAACATGCTAAGTTTTTCAGCTAATTTCACACTTTCTCTAATTCCACTGCCATACACCTTAGTTATACAATAACTTTGTATTTGACAAACACTATATGTTAGCATGCTAACTTTAACATGCCACATTGCTAACAAGTGGCATGCTAACCTTTTCAGCTAATTTTACACTTTTTTTTTCTAATTCCGCAGCCATACAACCTAGAGTCATATAACTTGGTATGTTAAAAATGCTACATGTTAGCATGCTGACATGCAAATGCTAACTCTTTCAGCTAATTTCACACTTTTTTCTCAAATTCCGCAGCCATACAACTTAGAGTCATATATCTTGGCATGTGACAAATGCTATAGGTTACCATGCTAACTTTAGCATGCCACCATGCTAACCTTTTTAGCTAATTTTACACTTTTTTTTGTCTAATTCAGCAGCCATACAACTTAGAGTAACAAAACTTTGTATGTGACAAATACTATATTCTACCATGCTAAAATGCACATGCTAAGTCTTTCAGCTAATTTTACACTTTTTTCTCTAATTCCACTGCCATACAACTTAGAGTCATATAACTTGGCATGTGACAAACGCTATATGTTAGCATGCTAAATTTAACATTCCACCATGCTGACAATGGCATGCTAACCTTTTTAGCTAATTTTACACTTTTTTTTGTCTAATTCCATAGCCATACAACTTACAGTCATATAACTTGGTATGTTAAAAATGCTACATGTTAGCATGCTAACATGCAAATGCAAACTTTCAGCTAATGTCGAACTTTTTTTTCAAATTCCGCAGCCATAAAACTTACAGTCATATAACTTGGTATGCCAAAGCTGCTACATGTTAGCATGCTAACACGCAAATGCTAACTTGTTCAGCTAATTTCAAACTTTTTTCTAAAATTCCACAGCCATACAACTTAAAGTCATATAACTTGGTATGTTAAAAATGCTACATGTTAACATGCTAACATGCAAATGCTAAGTCGTTCAGTTAATTTCTCACTTTTTTCTCAAATTCCGCGCCCATACAACTTAGAGTCATATAACTTGGTATGTTAAAAATGCTACAAGTTAGCATGCTAACATGCAAATGCTAACTCTTTCAGCTAATTTCAAGCTTTTTTCTAGAATCCTGCAGCCATACAACTTAAAGTTATATAACTTGGTATGTTAAAAATGCTACATGTTAGCATGCTAAAATGCAAATGCTAACTCTTTTAGCTAATTTCACAAATTCCATAGCCATACAACTTAGAGTCATATAACTTGGTATGTTAAAAATGCTACATGTTAACATGCTGAAATGCAAATGCTAACTCTTTTAGGTAATTTGACACTTTTTCTAGAATTCCGCAGCCATACAACTTAGTGTCATATAACTTTGTATGTTAAAAATGCTACATGTTAGCATGCGAACATGCAAATGCAAACTCTTTCAGCTAATGTCAAACTTTTTTCTCAAATTCTGTTGCCATACAACTTAGAGTCATATAACTTGGTATGCTGAAGATGCTACATGTTAGCATGCTAACACACAAATGCAAATTTGTTCAGCTAATTTCAAAGTTTTTTACTAGAATCCTGCAGCCATACAACTTAAAGTCATATAACTTGGTATGTTAAAAATGCTACATGTTAGCATGCTAACATGCAAATGCTAACTCTTTTAGCTAATTCCTCAAATTCCACAGCCATACAACTTAAAGTCATATAACTTGGTAGGTTAAAAATGCTACATGTTAACATGCTAACATGCAAATGCTAATTCTTTTAGCTAATTTCACACTTTTTCGAGAATTCCGCAGCCATACAACTTAGAGTCATATAACTTTGTATGTTAAAGATGCTACATAATAGCATGCTAACATGCAAATGCTAACTCTTTTAGCTAATTTCTCAAATTCCACAGCCATACAACTTAAAGTCATATAACTTGGTATGTTAAAAATGCTACATGTTAGCATGCTAACATGCAAATGCTAACTCTTTCAGCTAATTCCACACTTTTTTCTAGAATTCCACAGCCATACAACTTAGAGTCATATAACTTGGTATGTTAAAGATGCTACATGTTAGCATGCTAAAATGCAAATGCTAACTCTTTTAGCTAAGTTCTCAAATTCCACAGCCATACAACAGAAAGTCATATAACTTGGTAGGTTAAAAATGCTACATGTTAGCATGCTAAAATGCAAATGCTAACTCTTTTAGCTAATTTCTCAAATTCCACAGCCATACAACTTAAAGTCATATAACTTGGTATGTTAAAAATGCTACGTGTTAACATGCTAACATGCAAATGCTAACTCTTTTAGCTAATTCCACACTTTTTTCTAGAATTACGCAGCCATACAACTTAGAATCATATAACTTGGTATGCTAAAGATGCTACATGTTAGCAAGCTAACACGCATATGCTAACTTGTTCAGCTAATTTTAAACTTTTTTTTCTAGAATTCCGCAGCCATACAACTTAAAGTCATAAAACTTGGTATGTTAAAACTGCTACATGTTAGCATGCTAACATGCAAATGCTAACTCTTTTAGCTAATTTCTCAAATTCCACAGCCATACAACTTAAAGTCATGTAACTTGGTATGTTAAAAATGCTACATGTTAACATGCTAACATGCAAATGCTAACTCGTTCAGCTAATTTCTCACTTTTTTCTCAAATTCCGCAGCCATACAACTTAGAGTCATATAACTTGGTATGTTAAAAATGCTACAAGTTAGCATGCTAACATGCAAATGCTAACTCTTTCAGCTAATTTTAAGCTTTTTTCTAGAACCCTGCAGCCATACAACTTAAAGTCATATAACTTGGTATGTTAAAAATGCTACATGTTAGCATGCCAACATGCAAATGCTAACTCTTTTAGCTAATTTCTCAAATTCCACAGCCATACAACTTAAACTGATTTTAACTTTTTTTTAACTTGCTATGTTAAAAATGCTACATGTTAACATGCTAACATGCAAATGCTAACTCTTTCAGCTAATTTTAAGCTTTTTTCTAGAACCCTGCAGCCATACAACTTAAAGTCATATAACTTGGTATGTTAAAATGCTACATGTTAGCATGCTAACATGCAAATGCTAACTCTTTTAGCTAATTTCTCAAATTCCACAGCCATACAACTTAAACTTTTTTAAATGTGTTTTTTTTAACTTGATATGTTAAACATGCTACATGTTAACATGCTAACATGCAAATGCTAACTCTTTTAGCTAATTTCACACTTTTTCTAGAATTCCGCAGCCATACAACTTACAGTCATATAACTTGGTATGTTAAAGATGCTACATGTTAGCATGCTAAAATGCAAATGCTAACTCTTTTAGCTAATTTTTCAAATTCCACAGCCATACAACTTAAAGTCATATAACTTGGTATGTTAAAAATGCTACATGTTAACATGCTAACATGCAAATGCTAACTCTTTCAGCTAATTCCACACTTTTTTCTAGAATTCCACAGCCATACAACTTAGAGTCATATAACTTGGTATGTCAAAGATGCTACATGTTAGCATGCTAAAATGCAAATGCTAACTCTTTTAGCTAAATTCTCAAATTCCACAGCCATACAACTTAAAGTCATATAACTTGGTAGGTTAAAAATGCTACATGTTAGCATGCTAAAATGCAAATGCTAACTCTTTTAGCTAATTTCTCAAATTCTGCAGCCATACAACGTGGAGTCACAAAAAAGACAGTCAGAAAGCAGCTTGTAGATAGTCTCTAAAACATCATCTATGCAACATTTGGACCGAAGAACCATGATTACATGTTATGTAGACCACAAGGAAGCATTTTACAATCAGAAAAACAAATCATAATACGACCCTTTTAAATAACAACAGTTGACAATGATCTTTGTAGGCCAAAAAAATAAGTTTATTTTTTTTAGTCAGGTCATTAATTGGAAAACATTCCTCTAAAAAAATCATGAGGACGTTCTAATTGCTATCTTGGCAGTACATCAAGAACCGGCGTTTTATAAGCAACAGAGGACCTTTTTTATGCATGGCGTTTGAAAAAATGCAGCATCTTACCTACTGATCAAGGCTCCAGAGTCATGTGTCGTGAGGGAAAATGATCATTGGCCTGAAGCTGCACTTGCAACAGTGAACTTCCCTTTCTCTGACACAAAGCTGTAATATGACTTCCTGTCAGGCGTCATTATGAAGCATGACAACAGGCCACATGACAACCGGGATGATATCATGCATCGTCGTGCACCTTTTTCAGGATATTGTTAGTATGGTGTGCCGATGCAAAGATGAGGTGACAATTGGAAGGCAAACACATTGAGAGAGTTGAGAGCATTAAAGTCCTTGATGTGTTTGTACAAACCCCGTTTCCATATGAGTTGGGAAATTGTGTTAGATGTAAATATAAACAGAATACAATTATTTGCAAATCCTTTTCAACCCATATTCAGTTGAATATGCTACAAAGACAACATATTTGATGTTCAAATAATAATAATTAACTTAGAATTTCATGGCTAAAACACGTGCCGAAGTAGTTGGGAAAGGGCATGTTCACCACTGTGTTACATCACCTTTTCTTTTAACAACACTCAATAAACATTTGGGAACTGAGGAAACTTATTGTTGAAGCTTTGAAAGTGGAATTCTTTCCCTTTTTTTGTTTTATGTAGAGCTTCAGTCGTCCAACAGTCCGGGGTCTCCGCTGTCGTATTTTACGCTTCATAATGCGCCACACATTTTCCATGGGAGACAGGTCTGGACTGCAGGCGGGCCAGGAAAGTACCCGCACTCTTTTTTTTTACGAAGCCACACTGTTGTAACACGTGGCTTGGCATTGTTTTGCTGAAATGAGCAGGGGCGTCCATGATAACGTTGCTTGGATGACAACATATGTCCTGTATGGACCATTCAGCATTAATGGTGCCTTCACAGATGTGTAAGTTACCCATGCCTTGTCCACTAATGCACCCCCATACCATCACAGATGCTGGCTTTTGAACTCTGCGTCGATAACAGTCTGGATGGTTCGCTTCCCCTTTGGTCCGGATGACACAATGTGGAATATTTCCAAAAACTATTTGAAATGTGGACTCGTCAGACCACAGAACACTTTTCCACTTTGCATCAGTCCATCTTAGATGATCTCGGGCCCAGAGAAGCCGGCGGCGTTTCTGGATGTTGTTGATAAATGGCTTTCGCTTTGCATAGTAGAGCTTTCACTTGCACTAACAGATGTAGAGACCAACTGTATTTAGTGACAAATGTTTTCTGAAGTGTTCCTTAGCCAATGTGGTGAAATCCTTTAGAGATTTATGTCGGTTTTTGATACAGTGCCGTCTGAGGGATCGAAGGTCACGGTCATTCAATGTTGGTTTCCGGCCATGCCGCATACGTGGAGTGATTTCTCCAGATTCTCTGAACCTTTTGATGATATTATGGACCATAGATATTGAAATCCCTAAATTTGTTGCGATTGCACTTTGAGAAACGTTGTTCTTAAACAGGATCTGGGGAAGAAGAGCTTGCTTCAAAATAAACAAAAAAACTGGATACGAAAAGTATTTGTATCAGTAGTCATAAGGAAATGTATTTTGCACCATTATTGGCAAATGTTATCAGGAAGTATGTCCCTGGTGACACAGGATCTTACCCATGCTTTCAACAATCCCTGAATAACTCTTTCTTCCAAATACGGTTTTCTGGATCAAAATAGTTCTTACTGGAACCCTTAGTGTTAGTGAGAACCCTTTTAAAACCAATTATTCAGAAAAGGGGTTTGAAAGGGTTCTCTGGATGAAAATGGTTCTTACTGGAACCATTAGCGTTACCAAGAACCCTTGAAAAACCCTTTCTTCGGGAGAGGGTTTTTCAGAAGTAAATGGTTCCAGTTAGAACCTCAGCCCTTGTAGAATAATTCTTTTGGAACCCTTATTTCTAAGAGTGTAGTGACTTTAAAATATAGTGGTGTAGTAGACCCAAGTATTAATTAAGTACCACCATAATGACAACATTAAAATACAGTAGCGAATTAGACCTAAATATTCATTAAGTACCACCATAATGACAACATTAAAATGCAGTAGCGTAGTAGACCTAAGTATTTATTAAGTACCACCATTGTGACCGACAAAAAAACAAACAGTAGCGTAGTAGACCCAATTATTCATTAAGTACCACCATAGCGACTTCATTAAAATACAGTGGTGTGATAGACCTAAGTATTCATTAAGTACCACCATAATAACAACTTTAAAATACAGTAGTGTAGTAGACCTAAGTATTCATTAAGTACCACCATAATGACAACATTAAAATACAGTAGCGTAGTAGACAAAAGTATTCATTAAGTACCACCATAATAACAACTTTAAAATACAGTAGCGTAGTAGACCCAAGTATTCATTAAGTACCACCATAGTGACCAACAACAAAATACAGTAGTGTAGTAGACCCAAGTACTCATAAAGTACCACCATAATTACAACATTAAAATGCAGTAGCGTAGTAGACTTAAGTATTCATTAAGTACCACCATAGTGACATTAAAACACAGTAGTATAGTAGACTTAAGTATTCATTAAGTACCATCATGGTGACATTAAAATACAGTAGCGTAGGAGACATAAGTATTCATTAAGTACCACCATAATGACAACATTAGAATACAGTAGCGTAGTAGACATAAGTATTCATTAAGTACCACCATAATGACAACATTAAAATGCAGTAGCGTAGTAGACCTAACTATTCATTAAGTACCACCATAGTGACCAACAATGAAATACAGTAGTGTAGTAGACCAAAGTATTCATTAAGTACCACCATAGTGACATTAAAATACAGTAATGTAGTAGACTTAAGTATTCATTAAGTACCATAATGACAACAATAAAATACAGTAGCGAATTAGACCTAAGTATTCATTAAGTACCTCCATAATGACAACACTAAAATACAGTAGCGTAGTAGACCTAAGTATTCACTATTCACAAAGTACCACCATAATGACAACTTTAAAATACCGTAGCGTAGTAGACATAAGTATTCATTAAGTACCACCATAATAACAACTTTAAAATACAGTAGCGTAGTAGACCCAAGTATTCATTAAGTACCACCATAGTGACCAACAATAAAACACAGTAGCGTAGTGGACATAAGTATTCATTAAGTACCACCATAGTGACAACATTAAAATACAGTAGCGTAGTAGACCCAAGTATTCATTAAAGGCCTGCTGAAATGAGATTTTCTTATTCAAACGGGGATAGCAGGTCCATTCTGTGTGTCATACTTGATCATTTCGCGATATTGCCATATTTTTGCTGAAAGGATTTAGTAGAGAACATCCACGATAAAGTTGGCAACTGGAGAAAAAGCCCTGCCTCTACCGGAAGCCGCAGACGATGACGTCACATGTTGATAGTTCCTCATATGTTCACATTGATTTTAATGTGAGCTGTCACGCCAAATTTCTTCCCCCCCTACAAAAACCTTCCCCCTGGAAGAAATTTGGCGTGACAGCCTCTCCTATGCCTGAAGGACCCCAATGAGGGCGTGACAATACCAAGTTATATGACTCTTAAGGGTTACAGATGCAAAATTAGCATAGCAAAAATAGCTTGAAAGGTTAGCATGCTGGAATGCTAATATTTTTTCCTCACCGTTAAGGGTCACAGCTGCAAAATTAGCGAAACAAAAATAACTTGAAAGGTTAGCATGCTGAAATGCTAATATTTTTTGCTCAACGTTATTTTTCACCTATGACAATCAGCCAATTATAATGCTTTTAAAACAGGCAGCTGTGTGGGCTGCTTTAAGGTCCTTCCACCCTCATTGCGGTCCTTGAAGTAGTTTCTTCCGGGGGGAAAGTTTTTGTAGGGGGGAAGAAATTTGGCGTGACGGAGCCTCCAACAAAAACAGCTATTTAGACCGAGAAAACGTCAATTTCCCGATTAATTTGAGCGAGGATGAAAGATTTGTGTTTGAGGATATTGATAGCGACGGACTAGAATAACAAAAAAATGTTTAAAAAAAACAAAACTTGATTGCAATCGCATTGCATTGAGACAGATTCATATGTTTTTAGACATATTTACTAGGATAATTCTGGGAAATCCCTTATCTTTCTATTGTTTTGCTAGTGTTTTAGTGAGTTTAATAGTACCTGATAGTCGGAGGTGTACGTCCACGGCAGATGTACGGGAGGCACAAGCTCAGCTGATATCCGGTAAGAGGCGACTTTTTAACCACAATTTTCCCACCGAAACCTGCTGGTTGACATGTAGTCGGAATCCATGTTCGCTGTCATCCATAGTAAAGTTCCACCTCCGCTAATTTTAAAAAAGGAATCACCATGTGTTTGTGTGGCTAAAGGCTAAAGCTTACCAACTCCGTCTTTCTACTTTGACTTCTCCAATATTAAAGGGGAACATTATCACCAAACCTATGCAAGCGTCAATATATACCTTGATGTTGCAGAAAAAAGACCATGTAGTTTTTTAACCGATTTCCGAACTCTAAATGGGTGAATTTTGGCAAATTAAACGCCTTTCTGTTTATCGGTCTTTTAGCGATGACGTCAGAACGTGACGTCACCGAGGTAACACACCCGCCATATTCATTTTCACATTACAAACACCGGGTCTCAGCTCTGTTATTTTCCGTTTTTTCGACTATTTTTTGGAACCCTGGAGACATCATGCCTCGTCTGTGTGTTGTCGGAGGGTGTAACAACACTAACAGGGAGGGATTCAAGTTGCAACACTGGCCCGAAGATGCCAAAGTGTCTGCCGCCAGACCCCCATTGAATGTACCAGAGTGTCTCCACATTTTACCGGCGATGCTAAGACAGACATGGCACAGAGATGTATGGATAACCTACAGATGCATTTGCAACGATTAAGTCAACGAAATCACAAAGGTGAGTTTTGTTGATGTTGTTGACTTATGTGCTAATCAGACATATTCGGTCACGGCATGACTACCAGCTAATCAATGCTAACATGCTATGCTAATCGATGCTAACATGCTATTTACCGGCGATGCTAAGACAGACATGGCACAGAGATGTATGGATAACCTGCAGATGCATTTGCAACGATTAAGTCAACAAAATCCCAAAGGTGAGTTTTGTTAAAGTTGTTGACTTATGTGCTAATCAGACATATTTGCTCACGGCGTGACTACCAGCTAATCGATGCTAACATGCTATGCTAATCGATGCTAACATGCTATTTACCGGCGATGCTAAGACAGACATGGCACAGAGATGTATGGATAACCTGCAGATGCATTTGCAACGATTAAGTCAACAAAATCACAAAGGTGAGTTTTGTTGATGTTGTTGACTTATGTGCTTATCAGACACATTTGGTCAGGGAATGACTGCCAGCTAATCGATGCTAACATGCTAAGCTAATCGATGCTAACATGCTACGCTAATCAATGCTAACATGCTATTTACGCCAGCTGTATGTACATTTGAAACTAGATACCCACATTTAATGCGAAACAAACACTTACCAATCGACGGATTTAAGTTGCTCCAGTGTCACAAGATGCGAAAGTCCTGATCGTTTGGTCCGCACATTTTACCGGCGATGCTAATAAGGCAGACATGCTATGGGTCACTTCTTTAGGTACACCCACGCTATGGCCGAATAGCGTCAATAGCTTCAATTTCTTCTTCAATTTCGTTTTCGCTATCTGCCTCCATACTCCGACCATCTGTTTCAATACATGCGTAATCTGTTGAATCGCTTAAGCCGCTGAAATCCGAGTCTGAATCCGAGGTAATGTCGCTATATCTTGCTGTGGTAACCGCCATGTTGTTTACATTGGCAGCACTGTATGACGTCACAGGGAAATGGATAGTGGTTTCGAAGATAGCGAAAATAAGGCACTTTATAGCTTTATTTAGGGATATTCCAGGACCGGTAAAATTTTGAAAAAAACTTCAAAAAATACAACAAGCCACTGGGAACTAATTTTTATTGTTTTTAACCCTTTTGAATTTGTGAAAAGGGTCCCCTTTAATTGAACAAATTGCAAAAGATTCAGCAACACAGATGTCTAAAATACTGTGTAATTATGCCGGTAAAGCAGACGACTTTTAGCTGTGTGTGTGCACAGCGCTCATATTCATAACACCCCGTGACGTCACGCGTACACGTCATCATTACGCGACATTTTCAAGAAAAAAAGTCCTGGGAAATTTAAAATTGCAATTTAGTAAACTAAAAAGGCCGTATTGGCATGTGTTGCAATGTTAATATTTCATCATTGATATATAAACTATCAGACTGCGTGGTCGGTAGTAGTGGCTTTTAGTAGGCCTTTAAGTACCAACATAATGACAACATTAAAATACAATAGTGTAGTAGACCTAAGTATTCATTAAGTACCACCATAATGACAACATTAAAATACAATAGTGTAGTAGACCTAAGTATTCATTAAGTACCACCATAATGACAACATTAAAATAAAATAGTGTAGTAGACCTAAGTATTCATTAAGTACCACCATAATGACAACAATAAAATACAGTATTGTAGTCGACCCAAGTATTCATTAAATACCACCATAGTGACAACAATAAAAAAAAATTAGCGTAGTAGACCCAAGTATTCATTAAGTACCATCATAGTGACCAACATTAAAATACAGTAGTGTAGTAGACCCAAGTATTCATTAAGTACCACTATGGTGATAATGTTAAAATACAGTAGTGTAGTAGACCCAAGTATTCATTAAATACCACCATAGTGACCAACAATAAAAAAACTGTAGCATAGTAGACCCAAGTATTCATTAAGTACCACCATAGTGACCAACAATAAAATACAGTAGTGTAGTAGACCCAAGTATTCATTAAGTACCACCATAATGACAACATTAAAATACAGTAGTGTAGTAGAACCAAGTATTCATTAAGTACCAGCATAATGACTTCATTAATTTACAGTGGTGTGATGGACCAAAGTATTCATTAAGTACCACTATAGTGACCAACAAAAAAAAAAACAGTAGCATAGTAGACCTAAGTATTCATTAAGTACCACAATAATGACAACATTAAAATACAGTAGCGTAGTAGACCCAAGTATTCATTAAGTACCACTATGGTGATAATGTTAAAATACAGTAGTGTAGTAGACCCAAGTATTCATTAAATACCACCATAGTGACCAACAATAAAAAAAACTGTAGCATAGTAGACCCAAGTATTCATTAAGTACCACCATAGTGACCAACAATAAAATACAGTAGTGTAGTAGACCCAAGTATTCATTAAGTACCACCATAATGACAACATTAAAATACAGTAGTGTAGTAGAACCAAGTATTCATTAAGTACCAGCATAATGACTTCATTAATTTACAGTGGTGTGATGGACCAAAGTTTTCATTAAGTACCACTATAGTGACCAACAATAAAAAACAGTAGCGTAGTAGACCTAAGTATTCATTAAGTACCACCATAATGACAACATTAAAATACAGTAGCGTAGTAGACCTAAGTATTCATTAAGTACCACCACAATGACAACATTAAAATACAGTAGCGCAGTAGACCTAAGTATTCATTAAGTACCACCATTGTGACAATGTTAAAAAACAGTAATGTAGTAGATCCTAGTATTTATTAAGTACCACCATAATGACAACAATAAAATACAGTAGTGTAATCGACCCAAGTATTCATTAAATACCACCATAGTGACAACAATAAAAAAACTGTAGCGTAGTAGACCCAAGTATTCATTAAGTACCATCATAGTGACCAACAATAAAATACAGTAGTGTAGTAGACCTAAGTATTCATTAAGTACCACCATAATGACAACATTAAAATACAGTAGTGTAGTAGACCCAAGTATTCATTAAGTACCACCATAAGGACTTCATTAATTTACAGTGGTGTGATGGACCAAAGTATTCAATAAGTACCACTATAGTGACCAACCCAAAAAAAAACAGAAGCATTGTAGACCTAAGTATTCATTAAGTACCACAATAATGACAACATTAAAATACAGTAGCGTAGTAGACCCAAGTATTCATTAAGTACCACCATAGTGACAATGTTAAAATACAGTAATGTAGTAGATCCAAGTATTTCTTAAGTACCACCATAATGACATCATTGAAATACAATAGCGCAGTAGACATAAGTATTCATTAAATACCAGCACCAAGAAAACATTAAAACACAGTAGCGTAGTAGACATACGTATTCATTAAGTACCACCATAGTGACAATGTTAAAATAGAGTAATGTAGTAGACCTAAGTATTCATTAAATACCACTATATTGACCAACAATAAAAAAACTGTACCATAGTAGACCCAAGTATTTATTAAGTACCATCATAGTGACCAACAATAAAAAACAGTAGTGTAGTAGACCTAGTATTCATTAAGTACCACCATAATGACTTCATTAATTTACAGTGGTGTGATGGACCAAAGTATTCATTAAGTACCACTATAGTGACCAACAAAAAAAACAGAAGCATAGTAGACCTAAGTATTCATTAAGTACCACAATAATGACAACATTAAAATACAGTAGTATAGTAGACCCAAGTATTTATTAAGTACCACCATAGTGACAATGTTAAAATACAATTACGTAGTAGACCCAAGTATTTATTAAGTACCACCATAATGACATCATTAAAATACAATAGCGCAGTAGACATAAGTATTCATTAAGTACCACCATAATGACAACATTAAAATACAGTAGCGTAGTAGACATATGTATTCATTAAGTACCACCACAGTGACAAGATTAAAATGCAGTAGTGTAGTAGACCCAAGTATTCATTAAGTACCACCATAATGACCAACAATTAAATACAGTCACGTAGTAGCTTAAGTATTGATTTTTTTTTTTAAAAGCCAGGAGGTTTATTTAGATGTATTTAGTATTTTGGCCACTGTAACATTACACACAGTTGGAAAAGTAACACTGTGTTTGAATATAGGAAAATCAAACACTGTACCTGAATAATGACTAAAATAATTAATTGCACATTTTGAGAAACAGCAGTCTAATACACACAGACACACCCTGACCTGCAAAAACTACTGAACTGTAGTTTCGTTATGGAACAGCCAATCAGAGCCTTTTTCTTCCCTGCATGTGTTTTATTGTGAAAGGACGTGTCATTCAAGTGACATTGCAAGACAACACAACACGTACTGCACACTTAATACAACACATTAAATACAACGTTTAAATAAATAAAGGATTTAATAAAAAAAATCAAACAACACCACGGTGTCGCAGGCTTGTGCAAAATTCCACATTGAATTGAGAAAATCTCCCAAATGAATGGAATCGGAACATGGACCAGGGACGCATTTCCTGAGTTTTTAATTAAAATATGAATAAAAAAAAAAAAAAAGAAATTTAAAAATATCGATGTAATCATAGTAGTATCGACGAGATACGCTATTGTACTTGGTATCATTACAGTGGATGTCAGTCGTAGATCCACCCATGGCATTTGTTTACATTTTGACGCCGGTGAGCTATTGTATCGTCTTCAATGTGTAGTGTTTAGCTAGTCCTCGTCCTGCAGTGATAATGGTACTTGTAAGAAACATACTTTATTTGTCGCCATGGAGGCGAGGATTGGTGGTTTAGAAGTAGCAAAAACGCTGCGGCATGCGGATGGACATTAGCCGCCGTCAGAACAATTGTGTATAAGTTATCACACAACTTGCCTGCTTTTCATTAGTTTTGGGTGATACCACACATTTAGGTATCAATCTTGATATCAAGTAGTTACAGGATCATACATTGGTCATATTCAAAGTCCTCATGTGTCCAGGGTAATGTTGTCCCGATACCAATATTTTGGGACCAGAACCTAAATGTATTTCGATACTTTTCTAAATAAAGGGGACCACAAAAAATGTCATTATTGGCTTTATTTTAACAAAAAAATCTTAGTGTACATTAAACATATGTTTATTATAGCAAGTTTGTCCTAAAAAAATAGTGAACAAACTGTCTTTTAGTAGTAAGTAAACAAACAAAGACTCCTAATTAGGATGCAGTAACATATTGTGTCATTTATCAACATATTATATTGTCAACATTATAAAGGACAAACTGTAAAAATGGATGATTACTCTACTTCTTCATTTACTGTTTTTATCTGCTTATTTTCTGTTTTAACATGTTCTATCTACACTTCTGTTAAAATGTAATAATCACTTGTTCTTCTGTTCTTTGATACTGTACATTAGTTTTGGATGATACCACACATTTAGGTATCAATCTTGATATCAAGTAGTTACAGGATCATACATTGGTCATATTCAAAGTCCTCATGTGTTGTCCCGATACCAATATTTTGGGACCAGAACCTAAATGTATTTCGATACTTTTCTAAATAAAGGGGACCACAAAAAATGTCATTATTGGCTTTATTTTAACAAAAAATCTTAGTGTACATGAAACATATGTTTATTATTGCAAGTTTGTCCTAAAATAAAATAGTGAACATACTAGACAACTTGTCTTTTAGTAGTAAGTAAACAAACAAAGACTCCTAATTAGGATGCAGTAACATATTGTGTCATTTATCTACATATTCTATTGTCAACATTATAAAGGACAAACTGTAAAAATTGATTATTACTCTACTTGTTCATTTACTGTTAATATCTGCTTATTTTCTGTTTCAACATGTTCTATCTACACTTCTGTAAAAATGTAATAATCACTTATTCTTCTCTTCTTTGATACTTTACATTAGTTTTGGATGATACTACACATTTGGGTATCAATCTTGATATCAAGTAGTTACAGTATCATACATTGGTCATATTCAAAGTGCTCATGTGTCCAGGGTAGTGTTGTCCCGATACCAATATTTTGGGACCAGAACCTAAATGTAATGCAATAGTTTTCTAAATAAAGGGGACCACAAAAAAATGTCATTATTGGCTTTATTTTAACAAAAAATCTTAGTGAACATGAAACATATGTTTATTATTGCAAGTTTGTCCTTAAATAAAATAGTGAACATACTACACAACTTGTCTTTTAGTAGTAAGTAAACAAACAAAGACTCCTAATTAGGATGCAGTAACATATTGTGTCATTTATCTACATATTATATTGTCAACATTATAAAGGACAAACTGTAAAAATGGATGATTACTCTACTTGTTCATTTACTGTTTTTATCTGCTTACTTTCTGTTTTAACATGTTCTATCTACACTTCTGTTAAAATGTAATAATCACTTATTCTTCTGTTCTTTGATACTGTACATTAGTTTTGGATGATACCACACATTTAGGTATCAATCTTGATATCAAGTAGTTACAGGATCATACATTGGTCATATTCAAAGCCCTCATGTGTTGTCCCGATACCAATATTTTGGGACCAGAACCTAAATGTATTTCCATACTTTTCTAAATAAAGGGAACCACAAAAAAATTGTGTTATTGGCTTTATTTCAACAAAAATCTGAGGTTACATTAAACATTGAACCTACTAAGTGGCCTCGTGGTTAGAAAGTCCGCCCTGAGATGGGTAGGTTGTCACCAAAGACTATAAAAATGGGACCCATTACCTCCCAATATCGGGTTGGAATTGGGGGTTAAATCACCAAAAATTATTCCCGGGCGCGGCACCCCTGCTGCCCACTGCTCCCCTCACCTCCCAGGTGGTGATCAAGGGGATGGGTCAAATATAGAGTACAAATGATTGGTACTTTACCTTTAATTTAATATTGAACCCTCTTGGCCAGGTCTCCTTTGGAAAAGAGATCTTTGATCTCAATGGGATTTTACCTGGTTAAATAAAGGCTAAATACAAAAATACTTATGTTTATTATTGCAAGTTTTTCCTTAAATAAAATAGTGAACATACTAGACAACTTGTCTTTTAGTAGTAAGTAAACAAACAAAGGCTCCTAATTAGTCGGCTGACGTATGCAGTAACATATGAACCTGGAGCCAAATCCGTAAAAATTCTTCAAATGACTTTAACTGAAAATTCCGAACTTCAGTTTTTTTGCACAAGCCTGCTGCCGCACTAACATGCTCCTCCCTTATTTTTTATGTAAAAAGTCCTCAACTTTAAGAGCTTCAGGCAACGGTAGCCTATAGGCATACCTTGGTAAAATATCTCCTCTTTAGTTTGGGGCGTACATTAGGCTGCTAAGAATGCTCTACTTAGTTCGCCAGTACAACCATTGCCAGCGTTGGTTGTAGTTGGTAGTAGTCTTTGTTTTCTGATCCATCATAGCAGTTTCATTTCGGTCGGACCATAGACCTCCACTCAGCCCTGTCTTTGGCCTTCAGCTGCCGGGTAGCAGTGTCGATCTTCAGTTCCCTCAAATTCCGTTCAACGGTGTCCTTGTACCGTAGCCTTGGCCTCCCTCGGTTTCGTTTCCCTTCCTCCAGCTGTGAGTAGAGCAGATGCCAATGGAGCCGTGTCCGACCCAACTCAGGTTCGTTTGGGTCAAGATGCCATCCATCCATGGCAGTCCAGGACCTCTGTGTTTGGGATTTTGTCTCTCCAGGAGATGCCCATGATGGTCCGAAGGTGGCGTGAAGTTTCCAGACTTGCAACCGGTAGAGGGTCCAAGTTTCAGCACCGTACAAAAGTGTAGCTCCCGCAGTTGCTCTGTACACCTTGCACTTGACGCAAATAGAGATACGCCTGTTTTTCCAGAGTCTTTCCCTTAATTTCCCAGACACAGCACTTGCTCTCCCCATCCTGGTTTCTGATAGTCCTGACAATAACCAAGTGATGGCCATTTCTACGCAGGCATGACGCACTTCTTCCTGAAAATAACCTTGTTTCTGTGTAAAATGTGTTGGTTAGAGATTTGTTATTCTGGTCCCAGCACCTCAACCCCTTGTAAGAGGCAGTGGAAGTCTGAATTTCCTGGGAGTAGCCCGGTTCATCGAGCTAGAATCGGTCGCGTATCTGGCAACCTCGGTCAGAATTTTGACCGTGATTGCAGTACAACCCCGGCATTACTTTCTCCAAGTATTACAATTAATTATCAAACCATTTCAGGGATGTTTGTGTGAAAAAGTCTCAGTGTCGACAAATTCCAAGTGTTTAATAGCAATAAATGTACTTCCAACGTCAGCTGGAGCAAATCCGTTAAAATTCTTCAATTGACTTGAACTGAAAATTCCGAACTTTAGTTTTTTTGCACAAGCCTGCCGCAGCACTAACATGCTCCTCCCTTAATTTTTCTGTGAAAAGTCCTCAACTTTAAGAGCTTCAGGCAACGGTAGCCTATAGGTATACCTTGGTATAATGTCTCCTCTTTAGCATGGTCTACTTAGTTCGCCAGTACAACCATTGCCAGCGTTGGTTGTATTTGGTAGTAGTCTTTGTTTTCTGATCCATCATAGCAGTTTCATTTCGGTCGAACCATAGACCTCCACTCAGTCCTGTCTTCTGCATTCAGCTGCCGGGTTGCAGTGTCGATCTTCAGTTCCCTCAAATTCCGTTCAACGGTGTCCTTGTACCGTAGCCTTGGCCTCCCTCGGTTTCGTTTCCCTTCCTCCAGCTGTGAGTAGAGCAGATGCCGATGGAGCCGTGTCCGACCCAATTCAGGTTCGTTTGGATCAAGATGCCATCCATCCATGGTGGTCCAGGACCTCTGTGTTCGGGATTTTGTCTCTCCAGGAGATGCCCATGATGGTCCGAAGGTGGCGTGAAGTTTCCAGACTTGCAACCTGTAGAGCAGTGGTGCCCATTACGTCGATCGCGAGCTACCAGTCGACCGCGGGGGGGTGTGTCAGTCGATCTCCAGCCAGGCTTTTAAAAAAAATAGACCTAAAAATGAGTGATCATCAATCTTCACCAAGACGTCACTTAAATGACATTCACGGTACCGGAGGGTCTTGTGAGATGACGCTGGCTGCTGCAAGATCATTATTATGAAAATATGACCGAGAGGAAGGCGAGAAACACTTTTTATTTCAACAGACTCTCGCGCCGTACCTTCCGTCAAAACTCTAAAGGCCGACTGCACATTTCCTATCTTCACAATAAAAGCCCTGCTTCATGCTGCCTGCGCTAACTAAATACAGAGTCTCGGAAAACTGGCGTGCACAAGCGATCCCTCAGAAAGCTGGCGTGCACATCAGCTTTCCGAGACTCTTATTTTGTTAGCGCAGGCAGCATGAAGCAGGGCTTTTATTGTGAAGATAGGAAATGTGCAGTCGGCCTTTAGAGTTTTGACGGAAGGGACGGCGCGAAAGTCTGTTGAAATAAAAAGTGTTTCTCGCCTTCCTCTCTGTCATTTTTTCATAATAATGAACTGGCAGCAGCCAGCGTCATCTCACAAGACCCTCGGGTGCCGTGAATGTCAATCAAGCAAGCTACGAAATTTGCCGCCAATGTTTTTCTTGTAAAGTGTATGGAAGCTGGATGAATTAGATGCCAAAAACCAACCACTTTCATGTGGTATTGTACAGAAAGGACCACTTTTTTTCTCCTCCATTCGAAAATGTGGGCGTTATCATCATTACTGTCTGATTCCAATCAATGCAAGTCATCAGAATCAGGTAATACACCAACTTATATTCTTGTCTTCGTGAAAGAAAGACATCTATATGTGTTACACATGCTTGTATTATCATTAAACACATTTAACTTGTTTACAAAATTGTCTCTTTCATAAATAAATAAATATAAATGATATATATAAATGAGGTAGATCCCCTCGAGTTGGTCAATTGAAAAGTAGCTCGACAAAAGTGTAGCTTCCGCAGTTGCTCTGTACACCTTGCACTTGACGCAAATAGAGACATGCCTGTTATTCCCGAGTCTTTCCCTTAATATCCCAGACACAGCACTGGCTCTCCCCATCCTGTTTTCTGATAGTCCTAACAATAACCAAGTGATTGCCATTTCTACGCAGGCATGTTGTACTTCTACCTGAAAACAACCTTGTTTCTGTGTAAAATGTGTTGGGTAGAGATTTGTTATTGACAAAACGCTTGTCCGTTCAGCTATTCTGGTCCCAGCACCTCAACCCAGGCAGTGGGAGTCTGAAGTTCCTGGGAGTAGCCTGGTCCATCCAGCTGGACAAAGTAAAAACTCCTGAACTTTGAGAGTTTCAGGCACAGTGGCATGCACTGACTATGAGGTCGTTGAAAGGCGTGAGTTCCAACCGGCCCTTGCTGTCGTAGTGCATGAGGACCATGGGCTCGTAGGAGGCGGGCACGCAGCAGGGCCGAGGCGTGCCGCCCTTCATCAGCTGGTGCAGCCGCGACTTCACCTGCGTGTGCATGCTGGCGGGCTTGTAGTTGTGCGGGCAGGCGCCGTCGCAGAGGTGCATGGTGTACTCCGCGGGGGCCACCACCCAGTCCGTCCATCCGATCTCTTTGAAGGACACGTTGAGGGACTTCCGGCAGCACCAGCCTTGGTCGTTGCAGTCGTCCTCCCTGAGGGAGCGCGGCGGCCTCCCGTTGCGCGCCTGAATGAAGTCCACTTCCAGAGAGAGTACTGGATCGCTTCCATCCTCGGCCGTCCTTACTCGGACAACCAGCGACTCGTCCTGGTCTGCTTGGATCCACTTTGCCACCGTTGCGCTGACGTCCGTCGTCACGAGTGCGTGGCTGGCATGAATTGTGGTGTGTGTCCAGGTGCTTGCGTTCACCTGCTTGACTTCGACCCGGATCTCGGCTTTCGGTGGTGCCGGGGTCTGTCTGGAAATCTTCAGTTCCGCCCGGGTGGGCCTCGCCCCCGTGTGGAAGTCGGGGTTCTTCTGGAAAACTGCTCTGTACCACTGCACCTGTGCTTGTTCTCCTCCCTGAGGTGCTTTTATTGGCGCCACTGTGGACAGAAAGTGCATGCGATCGTGTCAAAACAAAGAAACGACAAAACGAGGCCAAAAGTCCCAACGTTTTCTTTATTTTCATGACTATTTAACACTGTAGATTGTCACTGAAGGCATCAAAACTATCACAGAGGTGAAGTGACAACCATTTTAGGTGACTTGAAGCTCATGGAGTGAATGCCAAGAGTAATCCGAGCAAAGGGTGGCTATTTTGAAGAAACTAGACATCCGGGAGGAGCTCAAAGTAAAGCTGCTGCTCCTCCACATGGAAAGGAGCCAGAGGAGGTGGTTCGGGCATCTGGTCAGGATGCCACCCGAACGCCTTCCTAGGGAGGTGTTTAGGGCACGTCCAACCAGTAGGAGGCCCCGGGGAAGACCCAGGACACGTTGGGAAGACTATGTCTCCCAGCTGGCCTGGGAACGCCTCGGGATTCCCCGGGAAGAGCTGGACAAAGTGGCTGGGGAGAGGGAAGTCTGGGCTTCCCTGCTTAGGCTGCTGCCCCCGCGACCCAACCTCGGATAAGCGGAAGAAGATGGATGGATGGATAGACAGGTTTTCACTTATTTCAGTTTTTTTGTTAAGTACATAACTCCACATGTGTTCATTCATAGTTTTGAGGCCTTCAGTGACAATCTATAACAGGGGTCGGGAACCTTTTTGGCGGAGAGAGCCAAAAAGCCAAATATTTTAAAATATATTTCCGTAAGAGCCATATAATATTTTTTTTAACACTGAACACAACTAAACGCGTGCATTTTTAAGTAAGACCAACATTTCTAGAGTATAATATGTCTCTTATTCTTTGTAACAACATTGTTGTTCTGAAGCTAACTGTGGATGGGGTGTGGCCTGCGGGCCTGCAGCGAACTGGGATGTGCCAGGACCGGCTTCGAAATCAGCGACAGTTGCGTAGATGGTCCACCTTGGCCTTGATATCTAGTCCGAAGAACCCCCAGGAGGGCAAACCCCACACTAACCAATAATAAATAAATAACTTCTTACCATTAACGCAACTTCTTGAATAGGTGCGGTAGAAAACGGATGGATTAAAAATGCATGAGAATGTTTTATATTTTTAACATTATTTTTAACACTGTGATTACAAGTGGAATTATTCATTACTTATCGTTTTAAGCGACGTCAGCTCAGATTTTTCCGAGAGCCAGATGCAGTCATCAAAAGAGCCACATCTGGCTCTAGAGCCATAGGTTCCCTACCCCTGATCTACAATGTAAATAGTCATGAGAATAAAGTAAACGCATTGAAATGAGAAGGTGTGTCCAAACTTTTGGCCTGAATTTTATAAAAAAATGCAGAAACATTTTTTTTTTTTAGTTGTTCAGTTAAATATGCACTTCTGGGGCTTCGTCTGTCCACAACTGATTAAAACGTGTAAAACAAACACTGTGCTTTTCGAGAGGATTTGTGCTGAATTTATTTAAGCCACAGGCATCAAACCCAAGGCCCGGAGGCCAGATGTGGCTCGCCACTTCATTTTATTTGGCCCTTGAAAGCCAGGAAATAATAAGTCTCAAAAAAGTACTTTAACTTTTCTTACTACTTGTATTATTTGTTTCTATTTTGGCAGAAAACAAATAAATGCATTCGCAAATTTTGCTAAATTAAATATTGTGTAATTATGCAAAAATATATTATCAAACCATCAAACCATTTTTTAAATAGAAATAAATACTAATAATATCGATTTCAAAGCAAGTTATGCAACAAATTATGCAATGTAAAAGTAGCAAAAGATTTCATGGTCAAATTATGACATTTACTTTTTACAGCATTTTTCGCCAAATAAAACAAAGCTGTACTTTTTTCGCTATAATAAAATCTGGTGTCCTTTTGGCATTTACAGTAATACACCGAAAAATATACAGTTGTTGATTTGCGGTATTAAAAAAATATATATTTATGGGAACTTAGGTGCCTAAATTTTACAGTAAAATTGCAGTTATTTTATTCACAGTAAAAAAAATTAAAAAAAATTTAAATTTTACATAAAAATTCTGGCAACTTTCTACCATAAAAACAGCGGTACTGTTTTTCCATTTACAGTAATATAGACTACATTTTGAGGTGAAATTATAACAACTTACCAATTTAAAAAAAATTTTTTTTTACAAATATTGAACATTTACCATAAAATTACAACAAAATTAAGTTATTTTCATATTACAAAACAAATGACTGTTATTTCACAGTAAAATAATATAAATTTACTGTAATATTACAACAAAATGCCTTTATTTTGGGATTTGTTAGTGTTCTCCGGCGTTTTGTGTTAGTTCCTGTTCTGTGCTTTTATTTTGGCGACTTTTCTGGTTTTGTGGGTGTCTTCCCGTGGCTGCTTCACTTCTGTCCCAGACCATTTCCCTTCACCTGTTTTCTGTGGGACTATTTAAGTTGATCCTTTTTCTACCTTTAGTGTCAGAACTTGTTCACTACTTTGTGGACGCCATCTGCCCCACATTTCATACTAACTGTTTTTTGCTGTCTTAGTATGGTCATTAAAACACTTCCCTTCCGCTCTACCCTTTTAATTTAGCTTCTTTGATTGATAAATATTCGGTATAAATTTTTTTTAAATACAAACCCCATTTCCATATGAGTTGGGAAATTGTGTTAGATGTAAATATAAACAGAATACAATGATTTGCAAATAAGTTTCAACCCATATTCAGTTGAATCCACTACAAAGACAAGATATTTGATGTTCAAACTCATAAACTATTTTTTTATTGCAAAAAATAAATAACTTAGAATTTCATGGCTGCAACATGTTCCAAAGTAGTTGGGAAAGGGCATGTTCACCACTGTGTTACATCACCTTTTCTTTTAACAACACTCAACAAACGTTTGGGAACTGAGGAAACTAAGTGTTGAAGCTTTGAAAGTGGTCTTTCTCCGCTGTCGTATTTTACGCTTCATAAAGCGCCACACATTTTCGATAAGAGACAGGTCTGGACTGCAGGCGGGCCAGGAAAGTAGGAAAGTACCCGCACTCTTTTATACGAAGCCACACTGTTGTAACACGTGGCTTGGCATTGTCTTGCTGAAATAAGCAGGGGCGTCCATGATAACATTGCTTGGATGACAACATATGTTGTTCCAAAACCTGTATGTACCTTTCAGCATTAATGGTGCCTTCACAGATGTGTAAGTTACCCATGCCTTGGGTACTAATACACCCCCATACCATCACAGATGCTGGCTTTTGAACTTTGCGCCTAAAACAATCCGAATGGTTATTTTCCTCTTTGTTCTGGAGGACACCACGTCCTCTGTTTCCAAATATAATTTGAAATGTGGACTCGTCAGTCCACAGAACACCTTTCCACTTTGTATCAGTCCATCTTAGATGAGCTCGGGCCAAGCCAAGCCGGCGGCGTTTCCTGGATATTGTTGATAAATGGGTTTTGTTTTGCATAGTAGAGTTTTAACTTGCACTTACAGATGTAGGGACCAACTGTAGTTACTGACAGTGGTTTTATGAAGTGTTAATGAGCCCATGTGGTGATATCCTTTACACACTGATGTCAGTTTTTGATGCAGTACCGCCTGAGGGATCAAAAGTCTGTAATACCATCGCTTTACTGTAACATTACCACAGAATTAAGTTATTTCTATCTTTCAAAATTTTTTACTGTTATTTCACAGTAAAATATTGAAAATTTACTGTAACATTACAACAAAGTTACGTTATTTTCATATTTCAATACAATTGACTGTTATTTCACGGTAAAATATTGAAAATTTACTGTAACATTACAACAAAATTACGTTATTTTCATAATGATTTTGTCACGGCTGCTTACCCCAGGCCGTGCCTTTATGTTGGGTTTTGTTAGTGTTCTCCAACGTTTTGTGTTAATTCCTGTCCTGTGCTTTTATTTTGGCGACTTTTCTGGTTTTGTGTGTGTTTTCCCGCTGCTGCTTCACTTCCATGCCAATACATTCCCCTCACCTGTTTTCTTTTTTCCTTTTTCTACCTTGGTTTTCGGTACATTGTTGATGCTGCTGTTATCTGTTCACTACTTTGTGGACGCCATCTGCTCCACATTTCCGCTCTAGCCTTTTGTTTTTGCTTCTTTGATTAACAAATACATCTTTTTACTTCACGCCGCTACCTCGTTCATCTGCATTCCTAAAACCACGACAACCTCATGCGTCTTTTTACTTACTTTTTTTTTATATTTCAAAAAAATTGACTGTTATTTCACGGTAAACTATTGAAAATTAACTGTAACATTACAACAAAATTACGTTATTTCTATCTTAAAAAAAATGTATGGTTATTTCACAGTAAAATTTTGAAAATTTACTGTAACATTACAACAAAATTACGTTATTTTCATATTTTAAAATAAATGACTGTTATGTCACGGTTAAATATTGAAAATTTACTGTAATATTACAACAAAATGCAGTTATTTCTGTCTTTTAATTTTTTTTACGGTTATTTCACGGTAAAATATTGAAAATTTACTGTAATATTACAACAAAATTAAGTTATTTCTATCTTTACATTTTTTTTTACGGTTATTTCACAGTAAAAAGTTGAACATTTGTTGTAAAATTACAACATAAATTCGTTATTTTCATATTTCAAAGCAATTGACTCTTATTTTACGGTAAAATATTTAAAATTTACTGTAATATTACAACCAAATTAAGTTAGTTCTATCTTTAATTTTTTTTATGGTTATTTCACAGTAAAATATTGAAAATTTACTGTAACATTACAACATAGTTACATTATTTTCATATTTCAAAACAAATGACTGTTATTTCACGGTAAAATATTGAAAATTTACCGTAATATTACAAGAAAATGAAGTTATTTATATCTTAGATTTTTTTTACGGTTATTTCACAGTAAAATATTGAACATTTACGGTAACATTACAACAAAATTACGTTATTTTCATATTTCAAAACAATTGACTGTTATTTCACGGTAAAATATTGAACATTTCCTGTAATATTACAACAAAATTAAGTTATTTCTAGCTTTAATTTTTTTTTACGGTTATTTCACAGTAAAATATTGAACATTTACTGTAACATTACAACAAAATTACGTTATTTTCATATTTCAAAACAATTGACTGTTATTTCACGGTAAAATATTGAACATTTACTGTTACATTAGAACAGAATTAAGTTAGTTCTATCTTTCAAAATTTTTTACTGTTATTTCACAATAAAATATTGAAAATTTACTGTAACTTTACGACAAAATTAGGTTATTTTCATATTTCAAAGCAATTGACTATTATTTCACGGTAAAATATTGAACATTTACTGTAACATTACAACAGAATTAAGTTATTTCTATCTTTCAAAAAAGTTTACTGTTATTTCACAATAAAATATTGAAAATTTACTGTAACATTACAACAAAATTAGGTTATTTTCATATTTCAAAGCAATTGACTGTTATTTCACGGTAAAATATTGAACATTTACTGTAACATTACAACAAAATTAAGTTATTTCTATCTTTCAAAAAAGTTTACTGTTATTTCACAATAAAATATTGAAAATTTACTGTAACATTACAACAAAATTACGTTATTTTCATATTTCAAAACAATTGACTGTTATTTCACGGTAAAATATGAAAATTTACTGTAACATTACAACAAAATTACGTTATTTTCATAGTGATTTTGTCACGGCTGCTTACCCCAGGCCGTGCCTTTATGTTGGGTTTTGTTAGTGTTCTCCAACGTTTTGTGTTAATTCCTGTCCTGTGCTTTTATTTTGGCGACTTTTCTGGTTTTGTGTGTGTTTTCCCGCGGCTGCTTCACTTCCATGCCAATACATTCCCCTCACCTGTTTTCTTTTTTCCTTTTTCTACCTTGGTTTTCGGTACATTGTTGATGCTGCTGTTATCTGTTCACTACTTTGTGGACGCCATCTGCTCCACATTTCCGCTCTAGCCTTTTGTTTTTGCCTCTTTGATGAATAAATACATCTTTTTACTTCACGCCGCGACCTCGTTCATCTGCATTCCTAAAACCACGACAACCTCAAGCGTCTTTTTACTTACTTTTTTTTTATATTTCAAAAAAATTGACTGTTATTTCACGGTAAAATATTGAAAATTAACTGTAACATTACAACAAGATTACGTTATTTCTATCTTAAAAAAAATGTACGGTTATTTCACAGTAAAATATTGAAAATTTACCGTAACATTACAACAAAATTACGTGATTTTCATATTTTAAAATAATTGACTGTTATGTCACGGTTAACTATTGAAAATTTACTGTAATATTACAACAAAATTAAGTTATTTCTATCTTTACTTTTTTTTTACGGTTATTTCTCTGTAAAAAAATTGAACATTTACTATAAAATTACAACATAAATACGTTATTTTCATATTTCAAAGCAATTGACTCTTATTTTACGGTAAAATATTTAAAATTTACTGTAATATTACAACCACATTAAGTTAGTTCTATCTTTAATTTTTTTTATGGTTATTTCACAGTAAAATATTGAAAATTTACTGTAACATTACAACATAATTACATTATTTTCATATTTCAAAACAAATGACTGTTATTTCACGGTAAAATATTGAAAATTTACCGTAATATTACAAGAAAATGAAGTTATTTATATCTTTGATTTTTTTTACGGTTATTTCACGGTAAAATATTGAACATTTACGGTAACATTACAACAAAATTACGTTATTTTCATATTTCAAAACAATTGACTGTTATTTCACGGTAAAATATTGAACATTTCCTGTAATATTACAACAAAATTAAGTTATTTCTAGCTTTAATTTTTTTTTACGGTTATTTCACAGTAAAATATTGAAAATTTACTGTAACATTACAACAAAATTACGCTATTTTCATATTTCAAAACAATTGACTGTTATTTCACGGTAAAATATTGAACATTTACTGTTACATTAGAACAGAATTAAGTTAGTTCTATCTTTCAAAATTTTTTACTGTTATTTCACAATAAAATATTGAAAATTTACTGTAACATTACGACAAAATTAGGTTATTTTCATATTTCAAAGCAATTGACTATTATTTCACGGTAAAATATTGAACATTTACTGTAACATTACAACAGAATTAAGTTATTTCTATCTTTCAAAAAAGTTTACTGTTATTTCACAATAAAATATTGAAAATTTACTGTAACATTACAACAAAATTACGTTATTTTCATATTTCAAAACAATTGACTGTTATTTTACGGTAAAATATTGAAAATTTACTGTAACATTACAACAAAATTACGTTATTTTCATAGTGATTTTGTCACGGCTGCTTACCCCCGGCCGTGCCTTTATGTTGGGTTTTGTTAGTGTTCTCCAGCGTTTTGTGTTAGTTCCTGTCCTGTGCTTTTATTTTGGCGACTTTTCTGGTTTTGTGGGTGTTTTCCCGCGGCTGCTTCACTTCCGTGCCAATACATTTCCCCTCACCTGTTTTCTTTTTTCCCTTTTCTACCTTGGTTTTCGGTACATTGTTGATGCTGCTGTTATCTGTTCACTACTTTGTGGACGCCATCTGCTCCACATTTCCGCTCAAGCCTTTTGTTTTTGCCTCTTTGATGAATAAATACATCTTTTTACTTCACGCCGCTACCTCGTTCATCTGCATTCCTAAAACAACGACAACCTCATACGTCTTCTTACGTACTTTTTTCTTATATTTCAAAAAAATTGACTGTTATTTCACGGTAAAATATTGAAAATTAACTGAAACATTACAACAAGACTACGTTATTTCTATCTTTAAAATTTTTCACGGTTATTTCACAGTAAAATATTGAAAATTTACTATAACATTACAACAAAATTACATTATTTTCATATTTCAAAACAATTGACTGTTAGTTCACGGTAAAATATTGAAAATTTATCGTAATATTACAACAAAATTAAGTTAGTTCTATCTTTCAAATTTTTTTACTGGTTTTTCACAGTAAAATATTGAACATTTACTGTAACATTACAACAAAATTACATTATTTTAATATTTCAAAACAATTGACTGTTATTTCACGGTAAAATATTGAACATTTCCTGTAATATTACGACAAAATTAAGTTATTTCTAGCTTTACATTTTTTTTACGGTTATTTCACAATAAAATATTTAAAATTTACTGTAACATTACAACAAAATTACGTTATTTTCATATTTAAAAACAATTGACTGTTATATCACGGTAAAATATTGAACATTTACTGTTACATTAGAACAGAATTAAGTTAGTTCTATCTTTCAAATTTTTTTACTGTTATTTCATAATAAAATATTGAAAATTTACTGTAACATTACAACAAAATTACGTTATTTTCATATTTCATAGCAAATGACTGTTATTTTACGGTAAAATATTGAAAATTTACTGTAACATTACAACAAAATTACGTTATTTTCATAGTGATTTTGTCACGGCTGCTTACCCCAGGCCGTGCCTTTATGTTGGGTTTTGTTAGTGTTCTCCGGCGTTTTGTGATAGTTCCTGTCCTGTGCTTTTATTTTGGCGACTTTTCTGGTTTTGTGGGTGTTTTCCCGCGGCTGCTTCACTTCCGTGCCAATACATTTCCCCTCACCTGTTTTCTTTTTTCCCTTTTCTACCTTGGTTTTCGGTACATTGTTGATGCTGCTGTTATCTGTTCACTACTTTGTGGACGCCATCTGCTCCACATTTCCGCTCAAGCCTTTTGTTTTTGCCTCTTTGATGAATAAATACATCTTTTTACTTCACGCCGCTACCTCGTTCATCTGCATTCCTAAAACAACGACAACCTCATACGTCTTCTTACGTACTTTTTTCTTATATTTCAAAAAAATTGACTGTTATTTCACGGTAAAATATTGAAAATTAACTGTAACATTACAACAAGACTACGTTATTTCTATCTTTAAAATTTTTCACGGTTATTTCACAGTAAAATATTGAAAATTTACTATAACATTACAACAAAATTACATTATTTTCATATTTCAAAACAATTGACTGTTAGTTCACGGTAAAATATTGAAAATTTATCGTAATATTACAACAAAATTAAGTTAGTTCTATCTTTCAAATTTTTTTACTGGTTTTTCACAGTAAAATATTGAACATTTACTGTAACATTACAACAAAATTACATTATTTTAATATTTCAAAACAATTGACTGTTATTTCACGGTAAAATATTGAACATTTCCTGTAATATTACGACAAAATTAAGTTATTTCTAGCTTTACATTTTTTTTACGGTTATTTCACAATAAAATATTTAAAATTTACTGTAACATTACAACAAAATTACGTTATTTTCATATTTAAAAACAATTGACTGTTATATCACGGTAAAATATTGAACATTTACTGTTACATTAGAACAGAATTAAGTTAGTTCTATCTTTCAAATTTTTTTACTGTTATTTCATAATAAAATATTGAAAATTTACTGTAACATTACAACAAAATTACGTTATTTTCATATTTCATAGCAAATGACTGTTATTTTACGGTAAAATATTGAAAATTTACTGTAACATTACAACAAAATTACGTTATTTTCATAGTGATTTTGTCACGGCTGCTTACCCCAGGCCGTGCCTTTATGTTGGGTTTTGTTAGTGTTCTCCGGCGTTTTGTGTTAGTTCCTGTCCTGTGCTTTTATTTTGGCGACTTTTCTGGTTTTGTGGGTGTTTTCCCGCGGCTGCTTCACTTCCGTGCCAATACATTTCCCCTCACCTGTTTTCTTTTTTCCTTTTTCTACCTTGGTTTTCGGTACATTGTTGATGCTGCTGTTATCTGTTCACTACTTTGTGGACGCCATCTGCTCCACATTTCCGCTCTAGCCTTTTGTTTTTGCCTCTTTGATGAATAAATACATCTTTTTACTTCACGCCGCTACCTCGTTCATCTGCATTCCTAAAACCACGACAACCTCAAGCATCTTTTTACTTACTTTTTTTTTTATATTTCAAAAAAATTGACTGTTATTTCACGGTAAAATATTGAAAATTAACTGTATCATTACAATAAGACTACGTTATGTCTATCTTTAAAAAAATGTACGGTTATTTCACAGTAAAATATTGAAAATTTACCCTAACATTACAACAAAATTACGTTATTTTCATATTTTAAAATAATTGACTGTTATGTCACGGTTAAATATTGAAAATTTACTGTAATATTACAACAAAATTAAGTTATTTCTATCTTTAACATTTTTTACGGTTATTTCACAGTAAAATATTGAAAATTTACTGTAACATTACAACAGAATTAAGTTATTTCTATCTTTCAAAAAAGTTTACTGTTATTTCACAATTAAATATTGAAAATTTACTGTAACATTACAACAAAAATTACGTTATTTTCATATTTCAAAACAATTGACTGTTATTTCACGGTAAAATATTGAAAATTTACTGTAACATTACAACAAAATTATGTTATTTTCATAGTGATTTTGTCACGGCTGCTTACCCCAGGCCGTGCCTTTATGTTGGGTTTTGTTAGTGTTCTCCGGCGTTTTGTGTTAGTTCCTGTCCTGTGCTTTTATTTTGGCGACTTTTCTGGTTTTGTGGGTGTTTTCCCGTGGCTGCTTCACTTCCGTGCCAATACATTTCCCCTCACCTGTTTTCTTTTTTCCTTTTTCTACCTTGTTTTTCGGTACATTGTTGATGCTGCTGTTATCTGTTCACTACTTTGTGGACGCCATCTGCTCCACATTTCCGCTCTAGCCTTTTGTTTTTGCCTCTTTGATCAATAAATACATCTTTTTACTTCACGCCGCTACCTAGTTCATCTGCATTCCTAAAACCACGACAACCTCCTTCGTCTTTTCCACGACAGCTTTGACATGGCTTGACAGTTTTGTTTTCAAAGGAGGAGAAGGTGGAGTTTCTGGCGGCGGAATGTTTGTACACGCTCTGGCCTTTGTTGGATCGTGCGAGGGAACTCACGCGGTGAGAGTTCTTGAATGAACTCTGCATCAAACATTCCTTCTGCCACTCAGGCGATGCCTGTAAGCCATGTGCCTGAATAGAACAAGGAGGCGTGTCAGACCTCACCTGTGGCCGGGACCAGCACCGTCGAGGTGGTCGTCCCCTCGGTCCGGCTGGGATTTCCTCTCATCGCCTTCAGTTTTTCCCAATAGAGCTGATGCATCCTCCGCAGCTCTTCCTCCGAGGCCTTCAGGGTGAGCGCCGGCTCCTTGTCCATACCGAGCGAGCTGAGGATCCCCGTCTTGACCGCCTCCAGCAGCCGGAGCCTCTGGGCCTCCTGGGCCCGGTGAGGCCGGCCTTGGCCCGAGCGAGAGACTGAGACCAGGAGCAGCAGGGAGGGGAGAAGCCGTCTGAACATTGTGGCTTCTCTCCGGGGAGTTGCCTGGGTGAGCTTCGTCTGGCTCGTTAATGAAATTCTTGGCATTCTTTCATTTATAGCCCGTCTGCGTGGCCACGCCCCCGCTGGGTCAGGTGAACTTCGGATGGGGCAAGACTTCCTCCACTAATGTTTTTATCACCTTCCGTAACGCCTGCTGGGGAATATTTTCAGAACTAACACCATGAACAGACAATATTCTTGCACGCTGTGTTTGTTTACACATTCTTCACTGGAAGTTGTCACATCAGCATATTCTAGACAAGACTAAGTCAGTTTTCAGGTAGAAAACTATGAAAATCCATCCATCCGTTTTCTACAGGCTTAATAATGTTGTTTTTATTGAAAACTGATGGCATTTTTTGTTACATCTCACATCCATCCATCCATTTTCTACCTTTTATTCCCTTTTGGGGTGGCAGGGGGGTGCTGGGGTCTATCTCAGGTGCATTCGGGCGGAAGATGGCGTAAACCCCGGACAAGTCGCCACCTCATCCAGGCTTAATAATGTTGTTTTTAATGAAAATAGACGGCTTTTTTTGTTACATCTTACATCCATCCATCCATTTTCTATTGCTTATTCCCTTTTGGGGTGGCGGGGGGGTGCTGGAGCCTATCTCAGGTGCATCCGGGCGGAAGGCGGAGCACACCCTGGACAAGTCGCCACCTCATCCAGGCTTAATAATGTTGTTTTTATTGAAAATGGATGGCATTTTTTTGTTACATCTCACATCCATCCATCCATTTTCTACCGCTTATTCCCTTTTGGGGTGGCAGGGGGGTGCTGGGGTCTATCTCAGGTGCATTCGGGCGGAAGATGGCGTACACCCCGGACAAGTCGCCACCTCAGCCAGGCTTAATAATGTTGTTTTTATTGAAAATGCATGGCATTTTTGTTACATCTCACATCCATTCATCCATTTTCTACCGCTTATTCCCTTTTGGGGAGGCGGGGGGGGGGGGTGCTGGAGTCTATCTCAGGTGTATTCGGGCGGAAGGCGGCGTACACCTTGGACAAGCCCCCACCTCATCCAGGCTTAATAATGTTGTTTTTATTGAAAATGGATGGCATTTTTTTGTTACAGCTCACATCCATCCATCCATTTTCTACTGCTTATTCCCTTTTGGGGTGGCGGGTGGGTGCTGGAGCCTATCTCAGGTGCATTCGGGCAGAAGGCGACGTACACCCTGGACAAGTCGCCACCTCATCCAGGCTTAATAATGTTGTTTTTATTGAAAATGGACGGCTTTTTTTGTTACATCTCACATCCATCCATCCATTTTCTACCGCTTATTCCCTTTTGGGCGTGGCAGGGGGGTGCTGGAGCCTATCTCAGGTGCATTCGGGTGGAAGGCGATGTACACCCTGGACAAGTCGCCACCTCATCCAGGCTTAATAATGTTGTTTTTATTGAAAATGGACGCCTTTTTTTGTTACATCTCACATCCATCCATCCATTTTCTACCGCTTATTCCCTTTTGGGGTGGCGGGGGGGTGTTGG